>NW_011344552.1:63275-71260 GCF_000735185.1 Notothenia coriiceps
ACTGTATTCTTTACTTTCTCCGTCTTTATATGTAGATTAGAAGATATTACTTATCTCCGTCATGTGTTTCCATAGCAACAACAACTTCCTGTCAACAGCGTAAACTCGCCTTCAAAATAAAAGCATCTAAATAAAACAGGAAGTTAAATTACATTTAAGACATACAACTGAAACAAAAACAATGTAATATCCTTTTCAGTTTCACAGAACACAAATTGGGTTATTTACATAATATGTTTACATGATTTTTTTGTGCAATAAATGCAATCTCGATGTCATCGTTCTATAATAGGATGGCTACACGACGGCATTGCGAGGGCTTCACGTAGTCGTGTTGCCTTCCTAAGACAATCGGGCAGCTTCTTGTTTCCTTCGTATTGTCTTCGTGAGGCGAAAAATGCCCGATGGCACCGATGATCACACGAAGATGACACGATTTGACAAGATGCCCTCACGAGTGCCTTACGAAGGGCAAAAAGGACACAAATTCAACACGAAAATCAACCTTTGCAAGGCTTCGGCAATTTTTTGGCATGCCAAAGATTTTGCCACCGCTCACGATGTTGCTGCCGGAGCCTGAGATACTCCACCGGCGGTCATACGATGGCTTAAGATGCCCTCACGAATGGCCCGATGTTGTTGTGATCTGAGCCGAATTTGAACATTTCCTTTATCGCGTGTCCATCTGGTGTCAATTTCGGGACAGTGTGAATGGGGCTTTAACATTGGCACAAAAATACAGAACAAATATTGAAATATAACAAATAATGACTAATAGTTAACTCAGTATCATATCTTAAATCATAGTGCACTGTATCTTATTCTCTTTTGATGTCTATTTTAGTCATCAGATGATATAGAACCTAGGTATTGAAATATATTTTTGGCTTTAACCTGGTTTCTTTTCCCCTAGCCATGACAACTTTAACTAAACAAGTGTAACTCTAACCCTCCTGATCATTGTCTGCTTGCGCTGTAGTTGCCGTCATCGTCTTGTCTCAATCATGGGATAAAAAGGTTGTTGATGACATAGTCATAGTTCAGGTTACGAAATGAACACTGACCAGCAGAAGAGGTGACCCTTGCCACAATCCACAGCTGGGGAGGGCAGCAGGGGGAAACTGTGAGGGTCGCTGTCCCCGGGGCCCGGTCGGGTGAGACGCACCGCCCGTTCACAACGAGCCGCAGGACACCATCGGATGGCAGGATTGTTCTCCACAAATGCCTGCAACAGGGACAGAGGAGAGGGGAGAGAGATTAGAGAAAGGATGAGGAAGCAGAACACAAGACCGACAGGAGGGAAAGCACAGAGCAGAAGTGATTGGGAAATGCCCAAACAGGCCAAAATAAACTAAATATTAAGGGACAAAAATATACACAAAATGTTACTGTGTTGGAGAAACATCCCTTCAGCTGTGGAGAGCCTTAACAAAGCATGGACTTCAATATCTGTATGAGGGTTTTTCTTTTACCTTAATGTCAAACTGTAGATATCTCTGGTCCATCTCTCTGGAAACGACACTCTCTATCACATGCACCGGCACCAACTGGTAGCACTCGTATGCCGGGCAGAAGATATTGTGAGCGTCGCCCTCCTGAATCTTCACGTTGAGGAACCTGATAAGCACACAAACAGGAAAATGAGTTCAAACAAATCCTCAAAAACATTGCAGAACGCAGGAACATTTACACACAAACACAGGTCCCTACCCTTCCCAGCATGCTCTGCAGAACTCGTGTCCACAGGACATGTCCACTGGGTCCTCAAACACAGAGATGGAGCAGAGGCAGATTCCACACTGCAGGGAGAGAAGATAAACACACCATATTCAAATGTTGTCTGACACTTAATGATATCACAATGATAGCTTAAAAAACAACTATGTATATTCTATTAACTTTAATACTTTGCTGTGATGTCTTTGTAACCATTAAAAGCAATACAACACACCTGCATTAAATCCCTCCTTTGTTTGGATTGGATTTAAGTCTGACATGCTGATTCTGATTTTCGTTCTTTATAAGAACTTTAATTGACAGCAAAAACAAACATTTGGATATATTTTCTTTAATTGGAGTCTTCTTTAAGTTTGTTCATCAAAATATAAAAAAGACCAATTAATTCACTTAAATATCATCCAAATAGGAGTTTTGAACTAGTTTTAAAAACGTTACTGACAGGGTGGTTCGTCCACAGCTTATTTTGGGCTTTCAGGGGTTAAACTTATTATTCCAACAACAAAATATGATTTATTTCATCACTGTGTGTCTCACCGAAGCCAGGCCCTCCTCTCCCGGTGAAAGGCAGCTGTCGGTCGGGGAGGTGAGGGTGAGTGTGAGGGGGGAGCGTGGGGTCCTGGGGGTGCGAGGCGAGGGTAGGGTGTCCCAGGCGTTGTACCCGCTGGGTGGGGGTGTGGGCATGGTCACACCTGAGCGCTGGCAGCAGCCCTCAGCGTCAGACATCCAGGCCTCCAGAAGCTTCTCTCTGTCCCAGTCTGAGAGAGAGGTTGAACACACATTGAGCGGCAGGGACTGTGGATGTTATTCTCTTTAAATAGTGCAATGACAACGAGAGCTGAGAGGGTTTGTGAAGGTCTCGTGAATGTCAACTTCCACACACCATGTGCACGGAGCAGGGCCTCAGCAGTGAAGAGCGGGGCTTGAAGCATGTCTGCCGTCTCTACGATCAGCATGTCCTTCAGCCTGCGCAGGTCCTGCAGCTTCAGTCCCTCATACGGCTGAAATGAAAGGGAGATGCAAAGAGAAATGGAAGAAGAAAGAAGAATGATAGAAAGGAGAGAAAGCAAAGGGGAGAAACAGAAAATGGGGACGAGAAAGAAAGAAAAAGGTGAAAAGTATGAGATTGAGATGTGTTCGAAGAAGTAGAAAAAAGATAATGAGAGGGAAATGAAAAGGACAGGGATATGGTTGTGGTGGTGGGGAGAAAAACAGATTAAGTATTAGCATAGATTTGGCTGCAGGAAGGAAGATCAAACTGCTATCAGCTGGCAGCTGGCAGGCTCGGCTGGTGCCCTCCGTTACACTCACATCCCGAGGAACAAGAAGTGAGGAGAGTGTATGTGTGTGTGTGTGTGTGTGTGTGCGTGCGTGCGTGCGTGCGTGTGTGTTTACTGGTGCTACTACACTGAACATGTCATATTTATTCGTCTATATCACATCATAATGCCTTCTGTGAAACTCAAAGTGAAAACCATAACAATGATCATACATGCTACATTAGGGGAACACACAGACTGATGCTGCAACTGTGAAAAAACACTGAGTTGAAGAAGATGCACATCCTTAGAAGGAATCTAAATATCTTTTTTAAAAGTCTAGCCATCAGGAAACCCCCAGATCTTGTCTCACCTCCTTGAATTGAAGCAGGTTGGTTTCACCGTCTGTGTTTGACGGCTGAGCTGAAGAGGAGGAGAAAACCATCTGCGACTCCAGGCTGAGGGCCAGCTCGGTGTGGTGATGCCGCTCCGCGTGGTCACACGGCGTCAACTTGTCCTCATCCTCCACAAAAAGGTCTGCCTCGCTCTGGATTAAGAGCTACAGGGAGGGAAGAGGGGGGAGAACAAAAGGAATGGGAGAAAAGGGAGAACGTTTATAACGGAGAGGAACAAGAAATTGCAACAAAAGAGAACAAAGACAGCGAGAGGCAATCGAACAAAGAGAAGAAAGGAGGAAGGGGATGGGAGAAAGTTGTGATGGGAGAGAAACAAAAAGAGAGAAAGGTGAGTAGACAGTGACAAGTGAAAGCAGAAGGGGAAATATAAGAAAAGCTAAATTGAAGTTAAGTCAAATGGAGAAAGTTTGAGGCACAGGCAGAGGGGTTATGAGCGAGTGAACAAAAGACGAAAAGAAGAGAGAAATGTGTTCAAACTTTTTATCTTAAAAGGATAATATCTGGGTTACAGTTCCGTAGGCCGCCCATATCAGAGTTCATTTTCTTTCAATTCAGGTTTGGATTTTTACAATACAAAAGCTGTAGAATCTTGAGAAACGGGAGGAAGCAGAGCTCGGATCTGACAGTAACGAAACACAGAGCAGATGTTCCTGTAGCAAGAACGGGCATATGGCTGCCTAGAGACTCTGTTGACTGTAAAATCAAATCCAATCACACAGCACTTAGAAGAGATTTACCGAACACAAAACAAAGCTCCTCCTCATGCTAGCTCCAGGATGGAGGTCCACACACTCTCTCTCTCTCACCTCCACACAGCTCTTCATGCCTGCCGCGGCGGCGTAGTGCAAACATGTGCTGTGGTGATTATCGCTGGAGTTGACTTTGGCCTTCTCGTACTGGCCTCCGTCGAGCCGGGCGCCGGTCCAGCTCAGGATCATCTGCCAACGGGGGAACCCAGAAATTCAGAGACACAACATTTGGATGATACTTTTTTCCACTTCAACATCTAAGTTGCCTTTCTGTTAGGGATGTTAAGATTCACAGATTCACAGGTGCACCGGCATAAACGCTCAAGATCGGCTACAGTTTGGGTTGAACTCGCGATGCATCGATTGTAGAGTCTTTGCATCGGTAAAAAAACTATTCATCATTCATATAATATCCCCTCATCCTATCAGCACTCAGCAGAGACGACCTTTGATCTTTGCTTCGCACTACGGAGGCCGGGAGTCTCAGTTATCAACACACATGGAAGTCGAAGAGAAAGAGAAACACAGCGCACCGAAAAATACCTACAAATCAAACGTTTGGCTACACTTCGGATTTTTCAAGAAAGACGGTCAACTTGAAAAATCCCTCGCAAATTGTTAACGATGCCGAGCCGCTTTAAAGTACACAAGTAGCACGAGGAACTTAGCGACGCACATAAAGAGGCGACATGGGGTCTGCGGCTGAAAAGAGAAACCTGAAAGTTAGACATATGAATTCAATCACTCAGTGAGGTGTTCTGTCAGAGAGAGTGGTGTTTAGTTTACAGCAGCCTGTGACTGCCAATAATAGTTTAAATGTCTTCCTTACTGTAAGCAGTTATGATAGAGCTGTTTGTGAAAGGTTATTTGTATTCTTTATTGTTCATATAGAAACCACTGCTTTCTGCTCACTGGTGAGTTAGCCTATGAGTGTTAAGCACATCAGGCTGGCAGCTGTATGGGCGTTTCACTATGGTAGCTGTTATTTGCACATTGTTAATCATGAGCAATGCATCCTTACATTGTTTAACTGTGAGGTGTTATACAATGTACTTTACTCTGGAGAGTTTTTTTAACGTAAAAAAGGTAAAAAAGAAACAGCATGATGGGATGCGTAGTACTAGTAGAGAGAACCAAATATGTAAAGCACTTTTTTGTTAATGTATGATTTGCTGCATATAAGGAATAAAACAAAAATCCTCTGTCGAACCATATTGAAGTACCATTATTTTGCATCGTGTTGAATTGTATCGTATTGCCCCGAATCGTCGAGATTTGTTATCTTTCTGACTTGTGTCTGCATTTTACGTTTATATGTATACCTCATCCCTAACGTAAGAGGTAAGTACTTCGCGACTGACGCGTACCGTAGCTAATGCAACGGTTGCTATGCTATGTAATTCGCTATGTAAACATTTGGGGTTCGCTGACGCTATTGCTAAGACAACCGTATAAGCTATTGAAACTAAGTTTGTAATAGCTATGCCCCGTATGTACGGTNTCGTATCGAACTGTATCGCAACAGGGGTGAATCGCATCGTATCGCATCGCCTGGTGTTTCAAATGTATTGTTAATGTATCGTATCGTAGGCAAAGTATCGAGATGCGCATGGCATCGGCCTCAGTGATGGAGATCTCTACTGTCTGTACCTGCAGGCAGTCGGCGCGGCGCTGCTCGTCCCGCTGCGGTCGGGCCAGTCGCGGCGACAGCGCCCCCTCTGGCAGCAGCAGGATCTGCGGGCCTTGGCAAAGCACGTGGAGGCACGTCTCGTTGTGCACGTTACACTTGTTGGGGTTCCCCTCTTTACTGAACAGGAAAGACCTATACAATGCAAACAAGAAAGAAGGGATGACAACATTGAGGACAGCTTTTTAAGCAAAAAAAGGTCTTCTGTGCGGCACTGATTTCCCCAACTTAAACATTTCCGGACTCTCGACACCTTTATCATCACAATTCAACTAGAAATGCAATAGCAAAACAGTTTACATAATTATTTTCTACTGACAGCAATCATTGTATATTGTCACTGTTTGTTTTACCTATTATTATTGCATGTATTGATTGTGATTTGAATGTGCTAAGCTAGCTGTAGTTCTCAACTGATGTGATAAAACAACAAATATCATTACGGGACTGTTTCCTTTCAAATATTTGAATAGTCTTTTGCTTTACATGAGTGATTGTTCAGGTGCTACATTCTGAACATAAGCTGGTATGTTTAAAATACCTTAAAACGTAACGGAAAATGACATACACCTTATGCCGCACTATGTATCAATATGTGGAGTAGCATGGTTGCTTAGAAAAGAAAACATATTTACTTCCTGTTGGAGGTTTAACTTGTAATGTGTACATTATTTGCCCAGAGTGTCTAACTGTTATGATGTTTGAGTTCAGCTCTAAAGAGAAGCACACTTAAGAGAGAGGCAGAAGTGGAGGAAGGAGTAGATGGAGACATGAAGATGATGTTTGGAAGGGAGATGGATTGTGAGATGAGCGGTAAAGAGAGGAGGGAGAAGAAAGGTGGCAGAATATCGACTAAACCTGCAACATCTCTGAGATAATGGACATCACACACACACACACACACACACACACACACACACACACACACACACACACACACACACACACACACACACACACACCCCCTTTTCAGGGTTCTTTCCTGTCCTATAGTTGTTTTTGCCTCCTCTCCAATGTTCTTTTCCATCTTCTCCTTGAAATAATTGTTCTACATCATGTTAACCTGTAGAGAGAAGGAGCCCTGCATATTTGTATCAGAGTTATAACAACAACATTTGACAAGACCTTGTCACTAATGATAGTTCAATTAGTAAAGGATGTCATAAGATTTCTAATAGTTTAATACATGATTTGTTGTGAAACCTCTCCCTCTCTGCTCCCACTATTGAATAAGCGTTTCAATGTTTCCTTATTGTGAAACCTTCCAGCCTGCTCTTCCACTTCTGACCTTCTTATCCCGTCAGCCCTGAGCCCCCTAAAGCCTCCCCCTAATGACAGTGCACTGCCGATTCACGCACAGAGCAATAATCACTAATTATTCCCCTCAACTACAACCCATTGCCCCCTACGCTACACAAACACATAAAGCCTCATGGTCACGATGGATGGCCTTAATATCAGTATACTAAAAACAGCAGGCTCGAGGACGTCACAGGTTGAGCTGCAACTAAAGCTGTTCACTGTGTACGGTAACTTGACGAGGGCAGGAAAAGGGGAAGTGATAAATATTACAATTGAGACTGAAATACAGCTTTTTTTTCCAGAATGTGACTAAAAAAGGAACGAAATTAGCACACAAACATATACAAACAAAAGGTGCTGCTGACAAATGCATATAGTTTATGTCTCGGCTTTCTGAAAACAACAGGAAATCAATTGTACCCAATTAAGTCACTGTTTTTATTTACATATTTCTCAGACGGTGTGGAGGAAGGGTGACATTTCCTGAACTACACCCTTTTTCTTTCCTTCTAGTAATAACTCTAATTGTGATTTCCCAAACAGATATTGTTAAAATAATCTAAAAAACACACCACCAGCCCACGCTTGTCCTCTCTGAGTCTCTATTTTGTCTGAGATTTCTCGATGGTCTATCTTCTTGCCTCGGTCCATTCAAGCTGTTGGAACAAAGAAGCGTTTCCTCTGATTCTTATCATGAGCAGAGCGCTGCGTTCAGCACGCCTCTCAGGCCCATTATAGGTTAATAGGAAAGGACACAAATAGCACACCAATTGATTCACTGTGATGTATTCATAGAGTCGGACACATTAAGCAGTTTTGGAGCCACAGTTCCCCC
>NW_011344552.1:71290-111611 GCF_000735185.1 Notothenia coriiceps
CCCCCCCCCTCAAAAAAACACAAATGCACGTGTGCACACATGCAGATGTACAGATAATTGACTGGCCTTTTCAAACAGCTTCCTCTGACCCCCCTGTAATCATGGAAAAATAACGGGCAAGAGAAAGGAGTGCAAGGAGGAGGAGGTGAGCATGGCTATTGAGTCACTGGATCAGCTGTCGTTGTCATGGCCAGAAGCCTGATTATCCCAGCGGGGGGGGGTTAAAAGACACGCTGGTGTTATACTCTGTATGTTTCTCCAATTTCACCCCATTATTGGTTCTTTGAAAAAGGCACAGTTCATCCCAAAATTAATCTTTTTTTATTTTTCTTCATACCTGTAGTGCTCATAATCATTATTTATCTCGACTGGTTTGTTGTGAGTTGCTTAGTGTTTAAAAGTATCTGCCTAAGCAATGGCTGTCTTTTCTAGAAATGAATGGAACAACAGCAGGTGGCAATCGTCTTGTGGCATTTAAAGCGCAGGGAAAAATACATTCTAAAAACTCCAAAAATGCACAGATTTGTTTTAAGCAGTTTCTCGTAGGAACTATTTTCTTATCACTGTGCCAATATGACATATCCCCTCGTAGAAGTGAGTTTACGTCTACTCGTGGACAGGAGGCTCGTGTCAGACATGGGCTGAACTATTTGGACTGATTCATGGTAAGAATACACAAAGGAAACAGTATCCAGGACAAGGTGTGCTGGTGTGTGTGGTTCTTTGTGTACACCTGCTACAAACAAGTATGCAATGAAACAAAACAAAAACAGGCACAACACAATTGCATTTTCATTTAGGTCAACATCTTCTGATTATTTTATGGCAAAGTCCTTCAAACTCTACATCCCAAGTTTGTGAAATGTTTTAATACTTTCTAATACTTTCAAGAGATACCTGTATGGCATCTTTATTTAGACTTTTAGAGATGTATTAGTCAGCTTTTTGTTGCTTATCAAGGTAATTGCACCTTTTTTAGGCTGTGCTATTCAGGTTGTGTTAATCAGTGTTTCTTATGGCTGATGCACTTCTTCTGTGCCTGTCAACATGGTTTTTAACTTTGTAACATTATTAACATAGTTACAAAGCATACACAATATATTTGACTGGTCACTTCTGTACAAAAAGTCCTCTTTCTTGCCCTAAAAACATAATTATGAAAGTGTGAAATCTATTAAAGCTGACATCCCCCTGATTGTTATTCCCTTATGACTCACTTGCATAACCTCGTTTGTAACCGACTGTTTGGATAACTGTATCACAAGCCACAGTGACTAAAATGACTGTTGAATTCAATCAACTCCTCCATTTTTTTTACCTGAGCAGGCGTGTCATGGCGTGGCGGCAGACGTAGTGCAGGGCCGTGTTGTGCTGGTACTGCTCTCCGTACGAAGCGTTGGGGTCCAGGCCGTCCCTGAACTGAGGGTTGCCCTCATAAAGCTGCCAGGCCAGGGCCTCGTCGCCGCCCACCAGGGCCTTCCTGAACTTGGTGGCCGTGTTGCCCATGGCTTCAAGCTTGCAAAAGGCCGCCTAAAGGGAGCTGTGGCAGAAGCCCTTACGCCTGCCTGCGCCTCCCCTTCCTCCTCCGCCGTTCACCGCAGGTCACAACTTAGAGCAACATGGTTTTGTGTTTTCCTGCCCTGTTAATAAAGAAACACTTAGATTAATGAGAGGAAAAAGAGAGTGGAAAGAAGCACATGAGTAGAGGAAAGAATGAAAATGAGCGGGGGGGAAAGGCACTTGTGAAAGAAGGACAAAGCTGGAAAAACAAGACAGAAAGGGAAGAAGTAGGTAGACAGGTGGAAAGGGAGGGAGAGATAAAGCAGCTGAAACAATCAGTCAGTCATCGATCAGCTGATGTACTGCAGAGAGAATGTTATCTCACCGGAAATAGGATGGAAACAGAGGGACAGAAGGAAGAAGCTAGAAAGACAGAGATAATTATAAAGAGGGCAGGCAAGAGGGGAAGGTTAATGATATCCAAGCCATCGATTGGTAAGTCAGTTGATGAAAGGAGCAGTCAATATTATCACAGCTGGCCACTGCAAGGCCAGTTAGCTTGCTTTTACGAAGAATCTGCATACATTAGGAGGTTGTTTACACGCTTGTCGGTCTGCAACTGGCGATATGAGAGTGTGTGGTAAACCGCGCAAAACTAATACACTTTGCCAAAACCAGTTTTACTTTGCCCCTCAGGGGCTAAAGCAAAGAATCACAAGAATCATAGCTATGGCTGCTACAGCTTCACTCTCCCAGGGAGCAACAGCTCATAAAACCTCCTGTAGATTCACAAGTTATCACAATCTTT
This sequence comes from Notothenia coriiceps, assembly GCF_000735185.1. Classification (NCBI taxonomy): domain Eukaryota; kingdom Metazoa; phylum Chordata; class Actinopteri; order Perciformes; family Nototheniidae; genus Notothenia; species Notothenia coriiceps. The sequence continues at coordinate 73,599 of NW_011344552.1, forward strand.
TCATCATCTTCCTCTCTAAATGTCCTCACGCAACAACCCAAAACACACTCTTTCTCGCACATATTCACTGTCTTTATAAGTGAGTTCTTCTTTATTTCGTTCATGGTATTACCAAACTCTCTATGGGTTTCTTTCTTTCTTTCTCTCTCACACACACACACCGTTTTTTCTGTCTTGAACACACAAACACACACACGGTTACATCCTGTAATGAGTGGAGTCTGTGTGTGTGTATTGGGACGTTGAGGGTATCATTACAGTCTTCATTCTATGGCCATCTGTCTGGCCCCCACAAAGAGCCTCTTTTAGCCCCGGCTACAGTTGGCCGCTGGCTCGTCGGGCTATGGAACATTTGAATAACGTGGCTGGCTGCCTCCCCTCCTTTGCCTCCCATTTCTATGAAGTGAGGGATAGGGAAAACACACAGTGACAGACGGGGTGACAGACGGAGGCAAACAGGCCGAGAAGAGGCTGCAACCACTGGCTAATTAAAGCCAACATCTTTTACGTGCTGCTCCTGCGATGCATTCAGTAGACCGGTTTAGATGTGTGTGTGTGTGTGTGTGTGTGTGTGTGTGTGTGTGTGTGTGTGTGTGTGTGTGTGTGTGTGTGTGTGTGTGTGTGTGTGTGTGTATATAAAAAGGGGTGTTTGTGGTGGGGGGGGGTTACTATAGTTATTAGGTCAGTATGTCTGCTTGGTTCTCTGTTTTGTGCACACTGGTTTACTTCCAGTTCACTTCACCCCTCTGTGTATCTCTGGCAGTCTCTTTCTGTGTCTCAGACTAAATAAGGACAGGAAGTCTGGACATGGAGGAACTTTGGAATTCCAGGGAACTTAAAGTTTGAGCTTGGCAGTGCCAGCGCAATTATCTACTATCCCCAAAGCTCTTTGAGCCCACACGTCACTCTTTGGTTGGTTTAAGTGAGGCTGAGAAAGTGTTTCACTTCTTGTCGCCTGGGCAATATTATTAGCTGGAAATACATCCAGAAACATAGAAAGGTATATAAATAATTTAGAAAGCAACAACTTTAAGTTACACTTGTGCCACAGATATACAAAGAACAGGCCTCTAGTCCATACGGTATTCCCCATTTTAAGTAATGTGATAATGGAGACTTAATGACTCATGAACTCAAGAATCCCAAACGCATGAATGTTGTCGGGAAATGTTTGTCTTATGATTCCTGCTGATGGGAACTACAGTCATTGCATTCATGCTTCCTCTGAAACCCAACCAGCTACACACACATTAAGACAAGAAGCTACATTACAATGTTTTACAAGCAATATTGCAATTTAAGAGGATTTTCCTGGTGAGATTGTCTTTGGGCTTCTTTATAAATACACGCAAGGGGGAAGAGCTTAAAGGGGTGGTCAATATATTGATCCACAGTTTCTACTGATGTTTAAACAAAACATTAAAAAACGTCCCCTTGTGCACTTGGACATTGTTTATCTGACACTTTATAAACAATTAATCGATTTATCAGCAAAACAGATTTAGTTGGATAAGCGTTGTTTGTATTCATCATTTCCAAAACAGAATTATTGCTATTGAACAAAGGCTGAGTTGTTTATTCGACCAAATATGTGAAAAATGTGGGAAACAGCCAGCAGTCCAAAACTTGGACATTAATCTCAATGTGAAACATAAAGCAGCATATATTTCCTTTTATGATTGAGTTTTTAGAACAAATCATTTGAGAGTAACTTTCCAGCAATCAACTATATGACTGTTGCTTTCAGATCTAATCTAAACAATTATTTATTGCATTCCTATCAGGGTTACTGTCTGACATATATCAATATTACACTGATATGAATCTCAGCTTTGATAAGCTACAGACATAAGTACATTATTAAAAAGTCAGGCCTACCTGCCAACACCTTAACAACCAAATCTACCGTAACTACTTTGTGAGTTTCAACATCATATTTATTTGAAATAAAACCCACCCACTCTCTGTTGCTTTTACTGTTATCAAAACTAGCTGCCACCTGATAGAAATCAAAACAGACACCTCAGTCAAAAATAAGGGTGGATTATGCCTCAGTATAAACTGACAAAAACAGGTTGTCATTAGAGAAATCAAACTTATAAGGGGGAGGTAAAGTCACACCTGCAAAGTGAGTTTCCTCAATTCTTACTTTTGCATTCACCAAAATTAGCTAGGTCACCGTCAATCAGCTACATATCCAGGTCAGACCTCGTGTGGTTATCCCTGAAGAAGTGTGTCAGCATGAAATGGAGCACAAAACAAACACACTTCTCTTTGCATGTTTCTGTCCATGCGGCCCCTCTGTTAAAGCTCCTTTGTTCAACACACTGACTGGGAATGTCATTACCGAAAGAGGAAAGCGAGTGTTAGGGTGTCCCACATTCTGCCGATAAAACAGCGTTACCTTAGGGTGTCAACGTGTCCCCACAGCTGTGAAGGCGCAGTGGGAAGACGTTAACACCCCGAAAGCAGCGTACCTTCCAGCCGTTACCGACGCTAGCTTTCTCTCACGTTAGCGTTAGCCTCAACTACGTCCAGCACCACAACATCACATCTCATTTACTCACACAGTCGTTTCACTTGATCACCAGTCGCACATTGGGGAACCTGCGTATATCGAGGGCCATTATCTTCTCACTGTCATTCGCATCCCCGGCTGCTGTTCCGCTGAACCATCCTCTCTCTGCCACCGGACCGGGGACGATGCTGCTGTGAGCGGAGGGGCGAGACTGACTGGCCCGCTTCGGTGTGTTGTTGTGGATGCCAGAGAGAAAAGAGGACTACGCATGCGCGGGACAAACTGTCACACGGAGAGCTCGCATCTGATTGGCCGGTTGTCTAGGTTCGTTTGGTGTACTTTTTGTAACATCTTGTAAAATGATGTTTCTCAAAATGTCCCAAAAATGTATTACTTTTCTGAAAGACATGATATTATACATCAAAATAGTTAGGGTTGGAGTTAACCCTAACCCTAACCCTAAATTGTGCAAAAGTAAAAAAGCCCTTAAAACAGCCGAGGGACCACCGTTTTTTTCTGTTTTCTATTCATAATGCCATCAGTTTTGAATTAATGTAATGAACACAGATGTTATGTGCGTTTTTGTTGATGTATTGGAATGATTGTTATCAATAAAGTTGATCTTGTAAAATGGTCAGCCCTTAAATTAATAAAAAAACAAAATGCAATTCTCATCTGTGAAGCACAATTGAAAATAAGCATTTATATAAAAAGCCCTAGCCCTTTGAATGTAATGTACACACAGTATTTTTGCTGTTCTGAATTGGTATCCTCATTTTTGATTGCACTTATTGTGAATCGCTATGGATAAAAGTGTCAGCAAAATTAAAAGGATGTTAAGTAACCTTGAAATAGGAAACTGTATAATAAGGGATTAGTTTGTCGATTTCTGTGCTGTAGTTGTGGCTGATCTGATCCTGTATTTAAAGTATTAGGCAACAAAAAAAACTCGGTCAGACTTTATAAAAAATTCAACTTTATGTATTTACTTGAACAATGGTTACAATGGTATAACGAATCAGTTTCTTCCTGCATCACTTTCATTCTCTCTCACACACACACACACACACACACACACACACACACACACACACACACACACACACACACACACACACACACACACACACACACACACACTTCTATTCTTCTTTTATACGGCATATGCCCTGACTGCAGGCCTCACACAGGTCCGACTCATGTGGTTTGGAATAATTTTTAGAGTGTGGTGGCTCCCCTCCGACATCGTTGTCATCCATTTCTCCGTAGCAATTCTTCCGGATTTTGGCACACAGCTTGAGCAATGCTCTTTCCACCTCGTCCTCGGAAAAACCAGGACGGGCATAAGTATCATCATGGCAACTGCGACAGGCCTGTCCAAAGGGCCTCATGATCGCTACCCCCCGTTCACCGCGCAGCCGGTAACGGAACAACACCGTGACCTTTGCTGAACTCCAAACTTTACTGCATGATGGACACTTCAAACTGTGGGGGAAGGAGAAGACAATAAATGAAAGTTGGAGATTCTCAGGGTTAGTACGATTTCACCTGAGGTATTTGAACCATCAGCTTTTAAGGGGTAACAAAAGTTAACTGCTCTCTAAAAGCAAACCAGACCTGTAGCAATTGTTTGCAAATTGTACTGTAGAGTACCAGTGGTAATCATTATTATCTTTATTTTATTTTATTGTATTGACATAATGTTAGTGTATTGTGGCATAATTATACATATAGCTCGACATTTAAGTTACACAGTGCATGTAAAAGCCCAATTAGGGACCAATGTGGAAATAAAGCAATAGCAATACATTTAATGCACATTGGAACTATGTTAAAGGGCATTGTCCTTTTTAAATAAAACATGTAAAACCAATATTGTTAGGTTCTTACAAGTAATGTTTTTTAATTTTTTTATTTAGGAAGTTCAGTCTTAAAATAACTTTGTAGGTTGAATCATATCATGTGCTTTTTGAGTCACCATAAAACAGGAGAACTTGTTCAGTTACCCAGGGTGAAGTACCAGGCTTTTCCACAATGTTGAACTGTTTGAAAACTGGTCACATGACCGGTTTCATCTGACATTGTCTGCATATTTAGTTTACCTTTATTTGTGTTGGATAACAGAAAACTGTTTTTAAAGTATAGCAATGTTTTTATCACAATTGACCTGCATATATAGAACTGTAGTTTAAAGTAACATATTGCAATCCTGTGCAATAAACCTGAAATGTGCAATATAAACACTATCTGCTATTTGTATGGTGCTCTAATCACTTTAATTTGACCTGCTATTCAACTTTTGCTGTAACACATGTGTATATTTATAGATATATATAATATAAAAGATACATACTTTCCAAAGGCAGAGTGGCAGAAAGTCTTCCAGCCCCTCTTCCTCTCCTCTGTGGTGAGTGTGTCTCCCTGGGTATAGCTGAAGTTCAGAGTCCACTGGTCTCCATGGTCCAGCTCATTGTCGTCGTCCAGCAGCTCCTCAAAGGTCTCTTTCCACAAGGAAGGAAGCCAGTCTGCATTAAAAAATAAAAGCGTTACAGTCAGAAAAATACAAGTCTTTGTGTCACAACACTGAAAAAATAACAGGGTCTGGAAGGTTAATGACGTCGCATGTTATCGAAATATAATAAGGGCCACGCCCTTCTTCCATCTGTTTAATAAATAAATCCAAACGTAACACGACATTTTACAAAAATGCATTTAGTATTATGAACACTTAATATTGGCTTTGCACCGATGGCACTGAATTTACAAAACAACATTGCATAGCACATAATAAACACAATATTAACATATTAAACACCAAAAAGGTGTGCAAAATGAAATTGTCTTACCTGCAGATCCCTTCATTTTGCTCAAGTATTGTATTCACTTCTGGTAGATGGAGATGAAACGACGTTCAGCTTGTTGATGTCACTCTGCACACAGTCTCTGTATTTATACCCTCCCAGCAGCTTACACTGGGAAACGAAACTTAACATCATAGTTTCGTTTTCCTTCTTGTCCTCGGTCTGATGAAAAAACAGATTATGACAAGCCAAAATAAAATGCTGCACGTGTAAGGGAATTTCCTGTTATTATACTGACCATATATAATTACTTACTTGGTATGTTAATAATGAATGAATGGGAGAAACATGTATTGCATCCATAGACTGTATATGCATCATGTATGAATTGTATAAACCCTTTATCTCTGTTATAAGTTAAACCAAATGTATTTTCTCATCTGTTTCTATAAGATTGATTTTGAGCTACTTTGTAGTTATTGTATAATTTATCTTTTACCTATTGTAAACTTTGATCCTAGCACAAATTTAATCATGTATATACTTCTTAATTTCTTAAGCGATGAGCCTCTTCTCATGCTGATATGATAATAACATCAGCATGTCAATCTTTGCCCATGTGATTGTTTGCTGTTGTTTTTGCTTCATTTGCAGTATCATTACTGTAAGTGTGACGAAACGAAACTGATGACACATCCCAGTTCACACCTATGGTTCACACACTTAAACTCTGGTCAGTAGGGGGCAGTATAAGACAGCTGCTTGATTCATGGTGAAGGATGTAATTGCAGTGCGTTTGAACATAAGGGTGACATCTTTTGGTGCACAGTGGAAACAAGTATTTTAAGGAGTCCCGGGATTTCCCACAAGCCACTGCCAGTTTCTTAGAAGTGGGAAAACTGGGTCAGCTTTCCTCTGATATAACAAAATTAAATATACTTTGATTACTGTAGAGTCCCTCCCAGATGAATTTAACTGACAAGAAACTCACAATTTACATCTTAACATAACACAAAGTTATGGTTACACACTGCTTTTCATTGTGACCGGGTATTGGTGATATCCATCACGTGTTTATGCCACAAACTGTTTTCCCTCTTTGGCCCGCATGTCAGTCTTGGAGGTTTAAAGCCCAAGTTGTTGGTGCAAACACTTGTGTCACCTTTCCACTCTGACGGTAAAACTGTTTTGGATCTGTGTCCTTTTCACACTTTAAGGTGTTTCAAGAGATTTGCTAATAACTGTAAACAATCATGGTTTCACCTCAACCACATTACAACCTGTCTAGGGAAGTTAAAGAAAGCTCAAGTTCAAAGATACCTGTGATATGTGGGAGCTAGTTTATCTTTAAACTATGTTGGTGAGCATCAGCAGCTTTCATTGAAATGTCTAAATAGGTTTGATTCTTTGCTCTTTAATTATGTCTTGATTTTTACTAATTATTATACACTGTACATTTTAAAATAATTGATGCCAGTCTGATGGTGTCAAGCCGGTTTGATAAATGAAAGTCTTTGTTTTGCTGTTTGTAAAGCTTTGCATGTTTCCTGGATAATCATTACCACCATTTCAAGACGATCATGTTGATGGTAATAATAGCATTAAAATGACAACACCTGTCACAGGTATGCATTGACACACACACACGCACACGCACACACACACACTCTGACACACCAACGTTTACCTACTATAAATGAAGAACCTGGCCCTCACTGTGGGGACTTTCCTTCTAAGTTGTTGTTGGTTCTTGACGATGCCCCACCCAGTACCGATTGTCATGTTATGAGAGTCTCATGGCAAAGTCTCAAGTTCATCCCCACACACACACACACACACACACAAATATGTATGATATAAATGATACAAAGTTTTTTTTAATTAATAAGAGGATCATGTTTTACTCGGGGACTAATTATTTTTGCTGGATCTTGTTCTGTAGGTGGAAATAAAAGGCCTGCACAATATGCATACTGAAGGAACTAAAAGGGAAATGTCATTATATGTTAGGTGGTAATGGGAGTGTAGTGTCGTCTCATTGGCGTGAGTCCAAATACTCACAACACTGCCTCCCACATACACACATACGTAGAGCAACACATACATTGTATATAGTGTTGAAATGGACGTGTTTGCACCTTACCTCTCCGCACAGTAGTGTAAAGATGACCTCAGGGCCCCAGTTTCCAGCGAGTCACATTATACTCAGATGTGACATTACAGCGTGAGAAAAGCATGCTGGGAAAGCTTACAGGGCCCCAGAAAAAGAAAAGAAAGAGAAGAGCAGACTCACAGAGTAACCTCTTTGTATCAACGTTATAAAGTATAGCAGTACATTTCAGCTCTGGGACAGCAGCTAATTTAGCTATAGAGATGTAGAAAGTTCATCAAGTGAAGGAAAAATCTATAAATAGCTTTATATTTCTATTCTGCCAAAAAAAACCATCACCTCTTCTGTAAAAGACCTGAAATAATTGAGTCCTGCACATTGTTGGTGTTGAGTGACTCCTGCTCCGCTGAGCCGCTCTCCGTTTCCTAGTTATTGTGCTTTTGTCTCCCATCTCTTATTTCACTTGGACGACAAAAAGTTTTCCGCTGAAAAAGGATGATGATAATCGTGTGTCTCACAGGACATCCATTACACGTTTGTCCTTCCTGGGAGAGGGATCCCTCCTCATCGTCTCTTCCTTGGGTTTCTTGCTTTTCCCCCATTGACAAAGGAGAGCTTTTAACTTATCCAAAGTGAGTGTTGAAAAAAGACAGAGGGCAGCAAAATGTAAACCCTGAAGCAAATGTATGTTTTTGGGCTATATATAATAAAATGTACTTTTTAACATCCATTATTAAACATTAAGTTCACAGTTTGTTAGGAGACACTTAAGCTAATTTGAAGGCTTGTGATGGCTGAACAAATTAGTACTGCATCATTTTTCTTTTTAAATGTGGAGCATATATGGTATTCAGTTGTGGGAATGTAACTAAGTACATTTACTCAAGTACCCCTACATTTTTACATGCATTTTTAAACGTCACAATCAGGATTATATAGTATTCTATATAATGCTGTGAAAAGAGAAGTTCTGCATACTTAGTACTTTTGATAGTATAAGTAAATTAAGCTGATAATACATATGTACTTCTACTTAAGTAACATTATAATCTCAGGACTTTTACTTGTAATGGAGTATTTTCAGAACATAGTATTTATACTTTTATCTGAGTACTTTGTCCTGCTCTGCTCTTGTCTTTTATTCACATTTAACTTTTATTATTCTCACTCGAGTAACCTCCATTACCAACATAGACCTTAGTCATGCACTTTTTTTGTTTTTGCTCTTAACTCCATTGTCAACATTGAACTCTAACTGCCATGTCAATAAAGTTTGTTTGAATTCAAATCGTCCCGACTCCTCTGCCATGTATGCTGAGATGCAAGCCAGGATTTGGCTGCTGCCTAGACTCTGCCTGGACCTGTACACCTGTCCACTGGCTGCCAGGTGACTCAGAGAGGGAGGGGGATAGAGGGCGAGGGGAGGAGTTGGGTGTGGTGTAAGATGCCTTGAGCACATTCCTTGCAGCTGCCGCACCCTGCGTTTCAGCGTCTGTATACCTGCTAGTGTTTGTTAGCAGAACTTTTTCATGGAGGCAGGCACTTTCTCTCTATTGGAACTTCTTTCATTGGACACGATTTCCCTGAAACACACATAGTATTCTTAATGATGCACAGTCATGGTCTACTTGTAATACTCACATGGCTGCATGCAAACACTTTACTCTCCTTCCATATCTCTGTCATGCTGAGAGTTGCACATTTGCATGAATTGGAAAAGAGATGAAAGGCAAAGTGCAAACTCCTGCTATTTGAGTGTGTAACAGCTCAAAAGGGCAAGGGCGCATTCAAACAGGAGGCACACCCTTAGGAGCAGCACTGAACATACAGTCGAATTCATAAGTGTGTGTTGCTCTCAGAGGGCCATAAAACAAGGTGTGTTCTGTCTGATAGACATGTTTCAGGACAAAGGACGGCCCATAAAGTGCACACACACAGCGCTGTTTAACCTTTACATTACATTACATTGCATTTAGCTGAAGCTTTTATCCAAAGCGACTTACAATAAGTACATTCGACCAGGAAGATACAACCTACCTGTATTATGCCTTGAGTTCATTTCATGTTTGCTGTTGTAGTTGACTGCAAGTGAGTGACACAGAGAGGAGGATTGAGAATCTAAATGAGAAGTAGTGCAAGGTAAATAAAGAAACACCAAAACAAAGAGAGCAAATCAGTTAAAGGTGGAGACTGAAGTTCAAAAAATGTTGGATTTAACTCAGACAAGCAGAAAAGGAAAGAGACATAATAGATAATCATTCACATGTTGGAAAAAAGTGTGAGAAGAATCAGTCAAATCCAACAACTTCAAATTATGTTTAAATTTGTACATGCACGAGTAGCGTATCTGGAATCTAATGATTACCTGCACTGTCACTTTATGGCCTTCAGAAAAACAACCTACTAAAATATAGCCCATATTAAAGAAGGAGAAACTGAGTGCTGTAGCCTGCACTAGAGAGAGACAACTGTTAAAGACTGCTGATTCAGTGTTTTGCCACGGAAAAAAACAGCATGAGTAATTCATACCGTTTCTGTAGAGAACGTGGCCTGCAAAACAACAAAAAACAAGTTAGCCTAAATAACTGAAAAGAGGCTAATTAATACAGGATATTAGAAAATGCTCAAATGTGGTACCACAAAGAGAGAAGCGCATAAAGTCGCCAAACAGTAATGTCGAATGAATAAAATTGTTATTTTCCTGTCTGATCATTTACACAAAGCATTCCTCATGGCAATATTCAGACACATTAACCAACTGCAAACCCAGACATGTCAGCGTGTTAGCCAACACTTATCTAACAGCACAATACAGAAATATCAACTAGGGAAATAGTAATTTTATCTGGTAACTAATAGCTACCAGTGCATTAAGGTTAACAATACAAACTATAATCAATAAATATATTGCAAATAAGACAGTATGGATCCTTTTAAAGAAGAACCACAGTGTGTAAAGTAAGATATAAAATACATTATATATAAATCCATTCAAATGATCCCTACCTTAATCAGCAGCAACATTTAAGTGGTTAACACAATAATAGCTGCATAATTAAAATAATATATAAATATAAATCTATCTTGAATAGGCCACATGTTTACTTTTGGTAGACATATTTTACATTGTATTGTACATTGATAGAACTTTTACATAGATTACTAAATGTAGGACCTTTACCCCTTACAGAGTTGTTCTACAGTGGGATAAAAACAGTTTTAGATATGAACTTCTTCTTCTTCTTCCACTGTAAAGATAACTAGACAAGAGCAAAACAATGCCAAGACCGGGCAAACACTGTAAATAGTACAAGGAACAAGGCTGGCACAAACTGGCCTCGAAACAATTATCATCAGCAATGACATAAAGGTCAACACTTATATACTCCACTGGGAGTGAACTTCCAATGGTCTTCGGCTGCCTGGGAGGAGTCTCCCGGCGGAGGGGGAGAGCCTGCAGGAGCGGCCGCTGCTTCCTCATTCACCGCGCTGTCTATGCCGAGTGGCGGCGGCTCTGGAGGACCTCAGCCCGCCGAGAGAAGCACTTATCCCGGCCTGGAGTCTGTGGAGAGTCGGTGTTGCTGATCGGCAGCGGAGGGTGCACACCGGGGGGTTTGGCTGTAGTTGTAGCCGGATCTGAGGAATTTGATATATTTCACCGGGGAGAGCGATACCCGTTGGTACAAAGAGAGGAAAGGAGACAAGGTCTGCAGCCAAGTTATAGGAGGTAGGGAGTGGAAAATAAAGCGGAGTTTGAAGTTGCAAAATGGGACAAAGAACCACTTGTACAGATGCTCTATTCTATTCTGTTATATTATTGTGTCCCGTTAAATTATATTTTAAAGTAATATATATATACTTTAAACTCTATTCTGTCCTGTGTTATTTTATAAAAATGTCTTACTACTTGATTAAGTTTTATTATATTCTAATTGTATCTTGCTTTAGACCTACTGCATGTGTTCTTTTCAGTTTTATCGTCCTTTAACTCTATCCTAATTATTTCCTATTTTTCTATTCTATTGAAAGGTGTCCAGGTCCTGTCCTTGTATATCCTAACTGGTATCATAGTTCCCCCCACCCCCCCCACCCCATATTATTTTCCATTCATTGCTCAATCTATGTGGGTAGAATCAAAAAGTGAAATGCGGGTTACTTTCCTCACCAGCAGCAGTCTGAAGGATTAAGTCATTGAGGTAGCTGCTGCCATTGCAAAACCTGAACAGTATTGTTATTATAGTCCAAGCACACAAGAAGGCTCCGTGTTGGCTGGCACTAAATACTGCTCTCTCTCCAGTCCTTTGAAGACATTATTGAAAGAGAAAAAAAGCTAAATTTAGTCCGACTGTGTGGATATTTTGTAGGGAACGCAAGGTGATAAATTATGTTTGAATAGACATGGACATTTTAACAAGCATGTCTAATGCTTGGTTGCACATTGCTAAGGATTGCATTGCATGTCATCGGGCTAACTTGACATCCCTCTAATAATTAGAGGGATGTCAAGTTAGCCCGACCTTGCATTATCTCAGCAATTATCTTTAAATTAGAGTCTAATCCAAAGATAATTGCTGAGATAATAGAAGGTCGTTTGCGACTACACAGACTGTTCTGTTTAGCAATACGCGTTCCACAGGTTGTCACCTGCATACTTTGATCTGTCCTAGGCTCTCATTGTATCTTTTATTGCAAACACAAAATCAATTGTGTGGGCAGCTTTGACTCACACAAGCCATTGATTCAAACTTCACTTCCACAGGCTGTTCCTCCATTCATTCAATGTGACTCACTGGATCGGAATAATCCAACATGTGTTTATAATTTGAGGGGAACAGTTTGTAGAGCTGGCATCTCCACATGATTGTGTGCTTCTTTTTATAGTTTTCATCTTCTTACACTAGCTATATGGCCGAGCAGAAGGCCAGCTTTGTTTGCATTTGATGTATTACGAGGGTTCATTGTCTGTGGTTATCACTCATGTATGCACAATAACGTGCTTCTGTGAGTAGAGAAGGAGCAGAGTAGGAAATTTTTCATGCATTTATTGTTGGGTTTTCCACTCAAGAGGACCACAGACATTAAGGCAGTTGGAACATTTGACGAGGACCTGTTTTTCTAGCAGTGCTGCTATGTAACACAGTTTAAAAATTAGGGATAGGTGCCGCCATTTTTCCTATACATTCTTCTGACCTTCAGCTGTCTTTTTGTGGCATTCAACATTAGCACTGAGGTGTGATGATACACAGAGAAAAGATGTACTCTGTGTTTGCTCTTATCTATGTTAATCTGCCCAAAGAGGCATTCAAAGTTCCTGACACAGGACGTTACTGGCTCTTCTCTCCTAACCTGTTTTCAGGTATTCGTTTCTCACTCCATTCACACAGAATTATCGCACAGAATGACTGGACCGGAGAGGTATGCCGGATCAATCAGAGTGTTTGTTTAGTGAGGAGTGTTCAGATGTGTGCGAGACAAGAGAGGAAACACAAAATATAATTTAGAGTTTGTCCTTTCAGACTCGTTTATCTGGTTCACATGTTGAGACAGATAACCTTTTCTCTCCCTCAGCTCTTAATGTTTCTCCCTCTTCCCGGGGCAGGAAGGCTGTGAATGAGCAGTTTTCTCGCTAAGTGAGTAAACGTTGGGCATCTGAATATTGGGTTTATCCACCATGAGGAGCTGCAGTCGGTCTCTGGCCGCCCCTGTGGTGGTTTAGTGTTTCAAACCACCTTTGTTATTGGTGCATTTAGAGCAAGAAAGCCTTGAAAGTGAGAGAGGAACAGAGGGAAAGAAAGATCTCTCTCATCATGTCTCTACTGTTTGATGCATTACTGCAGTTACTATAACAACAAACAAAGCAGTGGTATTTGTTTGAATATTGGACAGCCAGGTGAGGTGGAGGACGGCGGCCATGTCTCTTTTTCATTGTATTTTTTTCCCCGTTGGTTCGTCTGCATTGACCCGTGGTCCAGAGGGTGAATAAGAAACCCCCGGGCTCTGTTTAGTGCTACTGTTCTCTTCAGGCAGATCATATTCACCTCAGGGTCCATCTGCCCTGCTATTTCTCTACGGTAGAGTGTTTTAACCTTCAACAATTTAGAACTCTTTCAACTCATTTTCCAAGTAAAGTGCTGAATATTACCTATGGAGCTGCAAGATTAGTTGATGCCTCGACTGGTGGAACTTGCTGAATGTTGCCATGAGGATAAACTCAATATCTTTAGGTCTTGGACTGTTGATCAGAAAGCAAACACAAAAATAAAGCCATATAATGATAATAGTAATTTCACCCTTTAGGTTTTGGAAACTGGAATGCAGCGACACGTTAAACGATGATTTCACAATTTGCATATTACTTGCAGTGTTGTTTTTTGGCTGTTGCTATGTTGCCACATCAATGGATTTTCTGAGATTAAAACGTTATGACGACCACAGGCAGGTGCACATCTCTCTCTTTATGGCTGTTATCACAAGTCCTCAGGTATGCATGCTTAATGCTGCCTCATCAGATTCACTTAAACACAGATCAAGCCTCAGGCTGCTTCATGATTTAAAACATTGAGCAAAACAAGACACATGAAAGTAGTTTAGACTCTTCCATTTTAGAAACTTGGCATTAGTAAAGCTATCCCATTCAAGCAGTTTGTGCGTCTAACGTGCCTCCCTGTCCACTATGGAAGTTTTAATGTGAACAGGACAGAGCAATTTTTGTGGTTAAAACCCAGAAAGGAAACGGGATGTCAGCCATTTTACCAGCAGATGAATCATCAGAGAGAGGTATGTTGCAAGTTATCCCCAGGCCAGGCCGGGCGACCCAGTGACTCACGAGGCTCTGAATAAACCGGCTTCTCCCTATGATTACGGGTAATGCCATAGGGACGTTTTCCATCCCCACCAATCTCTTTAAGTTGAGTGGAAGTTCATAGAAAACACTTCACACACTCTTTTAACAGGTAAACCCTTCCAAAGCATCTACTCACCCTCCCACTCAGACCCCAGGTCACACAAACCCTGATCATGAACCCAGGCTGTCAGTCAAACATAGTTGCACAGAAAGACGTTTCTGTTGTGATTTATCCACACAGTGTAAAACACTTCCTGTTTTGAACACATGTTGCGATGTGCAGAAGGAACACTTGTATTGTTTGAGATTGACAAAGTATTGAACCAGATTTCTTCCAATACTGGAACTGTTTAAGTGGTTCTAAACATAAAAGTCTATGGAGCCCGGAAGTGGCTAAAGGAGAGATATAAACAGTCAAATCATTCCAATATGTTGGTACATTTTTCTTCGCTCTCTGGCTTACATCTCCTGCATCAGATGGCCCTACAGTCCGCAGCTCTCAGGAACATTTTAAAGATCAATGAGGGTTGTCCTGGATGGCTCAGCTGATGGTGCATAACACGTGGTTGTGTTTTAGGTTAGCATCCGGCATTCAAACTGTTTAGTGAACCTTTACTTTATCTTTCCAAGCACATACAGTAAACGACAAAATAATTAACAGAATTCAAGTAATAATGGAAAAACCCTCACTAAACCAAGCCGGTCAAACCTGCTTTTGTTATTAAAGCTGAAACACATAGTTAATTCATAATTTTTTAATCTGCAACTTTTTTGATGACACAATAATCTTTTTTCCTTGTTTCATCTTCCCAGCTGTGAGGATGTGATTGAACCAATCAACAAGCTTTTTAATGTTGAAATAATGAATCTATAGCGGAGCCCTATTTATTATTATTTGTATGATTATTATAATGTCCTTCCTTGTTGTATTGTTGTTGTAAGCTTCCAGTTTGCCTGGTTTAGTTGTCTCTAGCTTTTGTAAATGGTTTTTGGATATTGTATATTTGTCCTTGGAGTGAGAAATTGTAATCCATTTATCTGCAGATTAAATCATTTAAATAAGGTTGAACTTTGATCTCAAGGTTAGTTGATCCTCAAAGTGAATCCCAAACGTTTCCACCGGCTCTTTCTCAAGTAAAAATTAAGAAATGTAACAATGTTCCTTTCATACACGTAGATTAAGTGAGATCAAGTACTCATCGTTCTCTAAATGAATGAATGTGTTACGACTGAACCTGATTTTTCAGGATGAGTTCCGAGTAACAACTTGAAGCATGACGCACCAGCAGGAAGATTTGCTGAGATATGAGAGAACCTGTCTGTACACCTCGAAATGCCTTTCCCACCTCTTCCCTACACCTCCCTTTTCTCTAACTTCACTTTGTTCTTTCTCTCCCTCCCTTTTTATTTTCCATATCCTGTTGTTTTTATATTACTGCAGTTTTTTATATAAACCAGATTGAAAAGTAAGTTAGTAATCTGTGCTATTAGTATGTTACGTTGAATTAAACGTTAAATAAACAGTGCATGATGCCATTAATAACAACTTTATAAATGGGAGTATATTGTGAACAGCATGCATTGATGATTGATGATGCATTGGCATTAAATAGGTTGCAAACAATATATCAGGTTTTTTTTATTATTAATATGGCCTAAGGTCATCCAGTCAATTATTATATGACAAACCACTTCAAACAATTATTTCAATTGTAGGTAGAGAGCCACACCTATTCAGTATTTGTATTGTTTTAACAAAATGATCCATAGACTGCACTCATTTACCCGTCTTAAAAATGGAGACGTGGCCCTTGGATAAAAAATAAATAATTGTGCAGATCTGTCACAAATGTTAAAATCTGTAGGATTATAAGCATGTGGTATTGTGTGGGGAGAAGTTGTGTAAACATGAAAGGTGAACTTGGTAAACCTACTGCACAGGCCTTTGCCTCCACAACAATAGAATCTTTGTGTCGGAGGTTACTGGTAATCTGTGTTGTGAACCCTGACACAAATTGTTCTTCCTCACCACCCTGAAGAATATTTATATCAATTAGAAGTAGTATAACACAAATGGATGCTTGATGTGTTATCCAGTTGCAACTGTGACTGAAAAATAGTTCATCTAAAAAATGCTTTAAGATTCTTAGAAACCTTAGAATTTTTTTTTTCTCTCAAACCCTTAAATGAACTGTACAAGCGCCTGTATAAATAAACATTTTTACATAATGTTTTTTAATTTAACAACGCAATTCTGTCTCACACTGACCTTTTTGTTCTTTCTGCACAGGTTCAAATTCCCTCTCCCTTTATCCCTTGCGACCCTAGCCCTGACCTTTGACCCGCCCCTCTCTCTCCAATCATGGCACACCGATCCCAGTCTTCATCGATTGGGGAAAACCCCCTCGACCCAAATTTCCTGCCCCCACATTACCGTGAGGAGTATCGCCTGGCTATTGATGCTTTGATAGAGAATGACGTACAGGTAACCCTGCAGCTTTCTAGGTTTTTTAACGTGTGATTGTAAATAATATTTATATAAAACTCTCTAAGAAGAATACATTGTATTTAACGACATAATGAATTTGGCTTTGTCACTGCAGGGTTACCATGAGTTCCTCCAGTCTGCGGATGTGGTTGGTTTCTTGGCACAGCAGGAGATTGATCTGATCAAATCCACGATCCACGCGCCGAACCAGACCTCCGGCATGCCCGAGCTGACGTACCCTGAAGGAGGTCTGGAAGAAGATGGCTCCTCCGACACGTACTGGCCGATGCAGTCCGACCTGGCCGCCCCGGGGCTGGATCTGGGCTGGCCGCTGCCCCAGCAAAGCTTCATGGGGCCCACAGAGGTCACCACTCTAGTGAACCCCTCCGACCCAGACATGCCGAGCATCAAGGAGCAGGCCAGAAGACTCATCAAGAATGCACGCCAAGTAAGTTAAACTTGTAAATCCGGTTTGCTTTCAGCTGGAATTTAGGATGCGATCAAAGATTTCAATGTTAGTAAATTATTCAGTGTGCAACAACAAACATGTAAAATATGCTTTTGTATCTGACACACTCTATGAATAAACTATGATGTAATTTAAAGGTCCCATGTCATGCTTTTCCGGTTATTACCCGTCCCCTTGCGTGTTATGAATTTTTATTTTTTATGCATGTAAACGGTCTGCAAAGTCTTTCTCTCGAATCAAAGTGTAACTCCCTTGAACATTTTTAAGATAGAGCTGCCAGGAAATGGTGTATGTGAGGGTTGTGTTATCTCACTGTTAGTTTTATCTACAACTGTCATATTTGCCACCACTCCCTTTTAGATGAATTTATAACAGGTTGGCCTTATGTAAGATTAAAATAAAGTTAACACTATGTGTACATACCAAAAGCAGTCAAACCTGTTTGACTGGGCCGTGTCATTATCTGTCCTCCATTTTTATCTCAGGAGTCATTCATCTTTCTATGACATGTCTGTTATGTACATTTAATTGGGAATAACGTACGGTGTATTGCTGATACACTGAATGTAGTTAAATAGCCATTATGTCTATTTGAGAGACGTTATTTTACTACATGAATACATTGTATTTTACATGTATACGTACTCAAATGTAATGAGTTCTTGCTGTTCTGAGTTTGTATCTTCATGGTGGATTGCACTTATTGTATAACGATTTGGATAAAAGTGTCAGCTAAATCAAATGTAAGGTAAATAACGTTAGAACAAAGATTAGTCTTGACATCCAACTCATTTATCACACTGTCAGGAGAAATGTGTAAACAGTATGTTAAAAGTACCATAAAAGTGATCACATAATGTGCAGTCCTCTTTCCTCAGAGCATAATGTTCTCTGCTTTATCTTGCTGATAAAGTCCCTCTGAAACGGACCAAACCTAATTTTGTATTTTTTTGTTTTTGCTTCTTCTTCAGGTTATTGCGATCGTGATGGACACGTTCACAGATGTTGACCTTTTTGCGGACCTCTTGGATGCAACAGCACGGCACGTTCCAGTTTACCTTCTACTGGATGAGCAGGACTCTCATCAGTTTATCACTATGGTCTTAAACTGCAAAGTCAACTTGGATCACCACCCTGTGAGTTTGCCTTTTTTTTGTTTTCTCAAAAGAGTCTGAAGAGTTGGCTATCCTTTAGCATTTATTTTGTTATTTACAACATGTAACTTCCATCACGGCTTGCATGTGTAAATAACATGATTGGAATTTGTTTTTACAGATGTTGCGCGTCAGGACGGTGGCAGGTGTAACCTATTATTCCCGCACGGGGAAATCATTCAAGGGGCAGGTGAAAGATCGTTTCCTTTTGGCTGACTGCAAAGCTGTGCTGAGTGGCAACTACAGGTGAGTCATTTAATTATGTTTATTATGTTTGTTGTACATTTATTCTGTAAAGTACTTTAATTGACTCTATTGTCTTATTTCTTACAGTTTCATGTGGTCCTATGAGAAGATCCACCGCTGCATCGCCCACCTCTTCCTCGGGGAACTGGTGTCCACCTTCGATGAAGAGTTTAGAATTCTCTTCGCTCAGTCAGAGCCGCTGGTCATTGACCCATCCAATGGAGCACTTGCTCTTTCTGACAGCAGCAGCACAAGCAGTTACTTAGGCACCCAGTTTGGTTTGAAGAGGACCCAGTCTTTGCGCACCCCCGTAGGTTACCGCAGGCAGCCTGAGATTTCCCCTGCCTTCCCCTATGGCGACTCTTCCGCAATTCCTTTCCGAAGGAACGATCCATTTCGTCACACTGTTGAACCTGGGACAGGAGTTACAATTGGAAAGTATTCCCAGCAACAGTTTCGTCTGCAGCATTCGTTCCTGGAGCAGGGAAGGTCCATAGTTTCCAGGCAGATGGATGCGAGTAGCAGTGCCTTCCAGAGGCACAGCTATGCTGAAGGAACCCAGGAAAGCTACTCATCTTCAAGGCAATACATGAAGTCCAGAGTCATGAATAATCTGGATGAGACAGACATCCACAGGTAGTTAACCATTTAATCCCTACAAATGTTTGGAAACTGTGAATTATTTATTTCATAATTATGTATCACCAGGGTTGGTGATACAAAAATCAAGTAACTGTATTCAGCTCGCGTTACATTTGAAAAACAAGTAATCTGATTACAGTTACTTTCGTAAACCTGAAGTGAATACATTTTGGATTACCTATTGGAATTATTGGTGGAAAGATTTCCTCACAACATTTAATATTCATTACCAAAGGTACAGCCGAATCATCACAGCGCACAAAACCTATTACCGCCGCAGATGGACCAAAAAAGGGAGCGTTTGAAAAATATTCGCGGGTCCGCTCAGTGAAACAATAACGAAACATGGAGGAACACAAGTCTGCGTTTAAATCGTGTGTGTGTGTGTGTGTGTGTGTGTGTGTGTGTGTGTGTGTGTGTGTGTGTGTGTGTGTGTGTGTGTGTGTGTGTGTGTGTGTGTGTGTGTGTGTGGGTGTGTGGAGGTGTGTGTGTGTGTGTGTGTGCGTCCGTGCGTGCGTGCGTGCGTGCGTGTGTGCGTGTGTGCGTGCGTGCGTGCGTGCGTGCGTGTGTGCGTGTTTGGTTAAGTGCATTGCTTTTGAACTTATCAGTCTGGACTCCCTGTTTCTTGACTCGTCACTTATTGCTTCTTTATTTATGTGTTGGTGCACTGCATTGAAGGAGTGTGTGTGGTTAAAAGTTAAAAGTAAACACATCAGCCATACCGCTCTTTAGCCTTTCTGATGATTCTGAAGGTAAACACAGTGAAGGCGGTGGGTGAAAGGCACTGCGCGCTTGTCTTCTCAGAGGCTGAGTTAACCCTCCCGCTGCCTCCAGGTGCTGCAGAGATTTCATGAAGGGAAGGAGGTCCTGCCAACACTGGCAGGACAGAAGACGACAAGCCCGTTCTAAGCCGGGCTTAGAACGGGCTTGTCGTCTTCTGTCCTGCCAGTGTTGGCAGGACCTCCTTCCCTTCATGAAATCTCTGCAGCACCTGGAGGCAGCGGGAGGGTTANCCAAATGGCATGCTGAAGTGATTCCTTTGGATTTGTTGCTTTTCAGGAAATAATTGCTCTGATATCAGAACTTCACTTACCGAGTACAGCAACTTAAATATTATAATGGCAAGAGAATGAAGATCAATGTTGGATGTATATAACTTAACATGAACATAAAGCAGTATTTATAAACCGTATATTCTTACGGACATCTTTTGAAGAGGAAAGAGAAATTAGTTTTTAGTATAAATCATTACATAAGCTGATGTGTCCCCTTTTTTTTTCTTTACTGTTCTTACTAATTTCCTCTTATCTGGTCATTAATGTGAAGTGCAAATGTAGTGCTGTGTTTTCTTTTTCTTATTAGCTAATGTGAACAAAACGTTTTGGAATTCCTGACCACCTCTATATCAAGCTAATCCAGGTTTCAGAACTTCATTATTAGCTTTTAGGAAGTAAATGGACGACAGACTTATAACTTATCTATTTATTGAGCTTGATGTAGGTACCAGCGTTGATTTGAAGGTTTTTAAACTGGTGTTGAACAAAAAAAAAACTGTTGTTTGGAGTTACTTAAGGGGATTCTGAAACCATTATATACACAAGGTAAAGGAATCAACATGCACTGGAAGACAGAATTCTCCTTGCACATAAACACACACCACTCGACTGACATATTCAACATGAACATTTTTTTATTCTGTAACTTCTGTTCAGATTTTTCACCTCTTGCATGACCCTCTCATTTGCATGTGCTGATAATGCACAATTTACAGATATTCCGGTTTATGAGAGAGTTGGGCAGCCCTGGTAAACTCTTCTTTTTTTTTAACGTTTGTGTTTGTATCTAACTAACGTGTACTTGTACAAAGCACTCCTTAGTGGTTTGATGTGTATAGATGAAGTAATTTTGGGGTTTTGAAGTTCTGTTTTCATTGTATATTTGCATTAAATCAAAGTGGAACTGCACTCCTCTACACAGCTGTTAGCTTTTCATTAAAACTTATCAAATATAATTGTGTCCAACTTTGTGTGTTAAACTGTTTTGTTAAATTTGGAAATAGCCTACTAATAAATCATATATATAATATCTAAGAAAATAATACAGTTAAAAGGGAAGTTTTATGCAGCTTTGGAACTTATACAAATAACTAAATCAACTTATAAAAACGTTGATTTATTAACTGTCAGACATAGAGCTGAAACTTTATTTTTCAGTTGTAAAAGGTCCCACTCAGTAATGTTTGATGTGTTTATTTGGGTTTTTTGTTACCGTATATACAAAGTGACGCCGATGTTTCCATAAGGCAATTACAAATGCTGAGATATACAAGCCTTCGGTCTGGGTCGTTTATGTAGCTCCAAAAAACTATACGCTGAATTACAGATCCCAAATGTAAGTCAATTTGAAAAGGTATGGTATATAGGCCACTATATCCATTCAGAAAATAGACGGCCGGCGCACTTTTGGCGGCAAACGTTGAGATCCCTCCGCTCCTTCAGTTAGAACCGGTTAGAACTGTTAGTTTAGATATCTTAGGAAAAGACTTCCCTCGCTGGATAAACATGTCCGAAACCACAGGTTAGACAGCTTAAATTTATATTGAAATATAAGTCACTATAGGGAAAATTGTATTACATTACTGAGTTTAAGAATCTTCCAAGGAATCTTCTTATATTGATAAACGGTAGTCTGCTGTCCAGTTGACTGTGTAACTTGTAAGCTAAAGCTAACTTTAAATAAAACAACCCAGAGTACTGTAGTGAAGGAACGTACAAAAGCATTGGCTTCGTATTCAATATGTTCCTTTTTAATGTAGCGTATCACTCAAATATTGGCTATGTTACAGTCAAGTAGGTGTGGTTACATTTTTTAAACATTAGCATTTGTATATGTTAGCTAAAAACGAAGTCTGAGCCCTAACCTGAAAATAGCTTTTAAGCAGAAGGCTTGTATGTTAACTTTAACAAACGTAACTCTTTATAATGTAAATTAAATAATAAGGGAAACCTAAAAATACCTATGACTTTGTGATGCTTTTAGATATCTAACACTTACGGTATATAAGCCTATAGGCCTATGCTTATTGGGACATTATAGAAGTAAGACCAAAACTTTTCACTTATCTAACATGTATTTTTCTTTCACAGGATTTAACATTGGGGACTTGATTAATGTTATACCGCTGAACGAAGGTGAAGTAGCACATGTTATACATTTAAACCTAAAAAAAGATCCTATAAACAAGGCTGACATGTTCATGCTCTGCTGTCAGGTGGAGGTATGCATGAGCCCAAAGTTGAACAGCTGATGGGCAAATTGAGGAGGCTGCAACAAGGTAGAGTTATAACATTATAACGTTTTTTTTTTATTTCCAGAAGTTACTGAGACATTTGATGTGCATTGTATAGCATACTAAAAGGAAAGTGAGTAGTGTAGGATAAAGTCTGGTCAGGCAGTTCAGAAAACAGCGACATATTTTGGAGAAAGATGAGATCAGTTTTTGTTTTCTAGTTAAGAAAACACAACACCTCCATATCCTTTTTGTGTAACTTGTGAACCTTCTTTTTTCATCTAACAATTGCATTGAATGGATACTGGACACGAAGAATACAACATTATTTGAATTAAAAAACAAACTGCTTCACAATTTCAGTTTATTTAGAGGTAACACAAAGAGTACAAAGTTAGGTAAGATGAGTCACTGTCGCGCTCTTCCGTCTTCGTGTTGCATTTGGTTCGTGTCGGCGGTCCCTTGATCGTTCATGGTTTTGCATTCATACTAAAATATTAATCATTCGATCAATGCGAGTCCTGTTATCACAACAACATTTAGTACGTATCTTTAGAAAGCAGCACTTATATACATTTGAAACGTAGCAAATGCATGATGTGGATTTGGGAGTCAACATCTTGAAATGTGTGTTAGTCTTTGTAAAATAACCCTTCCGCTTCCGATGTTAAATCGAGCTGTTTTTCTTTTGTTGAACACTTCAAAACTACTTAAGAATAAGCACATGGACTGAGTGTAGTGTGTCATATAGAGGTAAATTGTTCCTGCAATGTGAAAACTTTAATACAAGGTCGTCTGAGATTGAGAGAAACTGAGAGAAACCTTTGTGAATGCGCACCAATGAGAAAGCAGGGTTTGCTCTGTTATGCAAATGAACACGTTTCCTTTTAGGTTTAACCGACAGAACAGCAAATAGAACATACATATTTATGAACGAACAAAATAAAGGTCAGAATTCAAGCAACAACACATTCAACTACATGTGGTAGGCAAAAGTTGAATTCCGATATCGAAACTTAAAACCATGAGTAAGACCGCTGTTCTGAATGGTCTAACAGGCTCTCACGTCGTTTTGACGGTATCTTCAGTGAGGTACATCCTTACCTGTTACTCCTAATAAGGAGTTTCAGAACATGATGAATGGAGAGCCATGAGATATGATTAATATCTCCATCTTAGAGGGAACTGCAACACCCTCTAAGACCAGTCTGACATAAATGTGAATACAAATCCATAACAATTTAATAAAGCCTTCATTGAAGACATTAAGTACATTTTATGGATAGTTCACATTATATTAAATTCATAACATCAATAATAGGAGTCCAACTGATAAACTGTGTGCATGGAATTTGTGTCAAACAATCAATTTGAAAATTATTTCCTGTGAATATGACATCTTTTCTTTTAATACATTTTTTAGTTTGATTATGTTCTTTTTTTAACTTTGACGGCTTTTCTAATGCAGGGCGAGACAAATGTAGCTTGTCATCATCACTGTGTGCTTTTACTATGATACACACTGACTGGCCACTTTATTAGGTACACCTGTTCAACTGCTCGTTAACGCAATATATCTAATCAGCCAATCAAATGGCAGCAACTCAATGCATTTAAGCATATAGACATGGTCAAGACGAGCTGGTGGAGTTCAGACAGAGCATCAGAATGGGGAAGAAACGTGGCATGGTTGTTGTGGCCAGACGGGCTGTTCTGAGTATTTCAGAAACTGCTGATCTACTGGGATTCTCAGCACAACCATCTCTAGTTTTGACTGAGAATGGTCTGAAAATGTAAAATATATAGTGAGCGGCAGTTCTCTGGGTGAAAATGCCATGTTGATGCCCGAGGAAAGTGAAGTGAAAACTTTACGACTCAACGGTTAGATATTGAGAGAAAGATTTGTGATTGTGCACCGCGAGTAAGACGGCTGTACGTACTGATCTTAATGTTTCTCATATCATGAAGCTGGTATCTTCAGTGAGGTACATCCTTACCTGTTACTCCTAATAAGGAGTTTCAGAACATGATGAATGGAGAACCATGAGATATGATTAATATCTCCATCTTAGAGGGAACTGCAACACCCTCTAAGACCAGTCTGACATACATGTGAATGAAAACAGCTATACCAGAGTCTTCGTAGTGATGAAACTGGATGGCAGGTATGTTGGCAAATATCGCTATTTCTTAACGACTCATGTGCACAGAAAAAAACATGTGGTACATATGTTACAAATGATTTCCACTCTTTTGTCTTGGATATACTGCATTTCATGTCAGTACGGGTTTTGAAAAAAAAACTAATTCCATTCATATTTGCATCACAAAACTATAATAATATATAAACGAATTGTCTGAGTAATCCATTCAATGTGTAGCTCAATGTGTTCTATAGCATCTCCCTTGCAGAAGGGGCAGTGACTTTGCTTGTGAACAAGGAAAATGTTGAGAACTTATTTTGTTCTTTTCATCATCTTTGAGATAAAAAAAATAATTAGCAAAGTTTTTTTTGGTTTACCTCTCTACTTTTTACATTTCCCCACATTTGAACTTCTGAACAGTTGTCATGTT
Source organism: Notothenia coriiceps (assembly GCF_000735185.1). Classification (NCBI taxonomy): domain Eukaryota; kingdom Metazoa; phylum Chordata; class Actinopteri; order Perciformes; family Nototheniidae; genus Notothenia; species Notothenia coriiceps. The sequence continues at coordinate 98,734 of NW_011344552.1, forward strand.
TTAGTCACACTGTTTCTTTCAAAGGTAAAATAATCCTGGAAGAGGAAATCAAGGAGATCAAATGCGTCAGTGACTCTTCGCAGAAAGAACTGGCATCTTGTAAGACACAAAATCATTCATAATAATTATATTTGATCTGTATCCAATGAAGCTATTGTAGCTGTTGCTAAAATATAAGTAGAAAATACATGTATTTGCTATCTTATTTGCAACTATTTATGTCTCATGTACCATATATTATGTTGTTTATTATCTATCATTACTAACCATTGTCGTTGTTTACAGTACAAACTGAAGCTTACCAACAGGAAGGAATCCTTAAAGAAAAAGAAGGTACGCAGACAAACACGTGTACATGTGTATTTGATTATATCCCAATAAGTATGAACATTTGTTGCCATGTCGTGTTAATGTTTTGGCTGACTGACTGTCTGGAAATAAATCTGTCATGTTAAAACAAACACAATACATTGAACTAAGCTGATTGTTCTCCAGAGCTGTGCAGGAAGCTTCAGTTTCAGAGTGCGGAGTCTGAGCAGGACTCGGTCAGGTGAGCTCGGCACCAACCAGAATACATATATAGAAATGCAGCTATAAAGAGTTCTGCTTTGAGTTTCGCTTTAACGTTTTCATTTCTCCACTTTGTGAAACTGCTGTTGGTGATTTGTAACACTAGATGGCAGCAACTCATCAGAATCCTAGATATTTATTATCCTCGAGAAATTCTCTGATGGCTGTATTTTCTGTATTTGTTAGGACATGTTGGATTTGTTTTTCTGAGCCCTTCCATTTGAACTGTAAACAAAAACATAAGTAATGTTTTGACTCGGTTCCTAATTGACTTGTATTGATATCTATTTCTCTAGTTGCCAAGTTGATGTACAAAGAATTCCAGTTTGTGTCCCTTCATACCTTTTCAATGATACATTTCTACTCCTTTCTATATATTGATTTGATTGAATGAGCAGTTTTCCTAAGGCTCTAAGGAAGATGTGGAGTGTTAAGGCTTCGGAGTTTGATTCCTTTCTGGGTCTTTGTTTTATCGTCAACTTTTCACTTCTCTAATTGTACATTTGATATGTATTGCGTAGGGCTAGGTGATATCTTCTGTCTTGATAAGGGCATAACAATATAGCATGTTTTCTAGTAATTCAATAAATACATACGGACTAATCACATGGCAGAGCTGATTTCTGTATACTAAATGAAATACTTACGACAGAAAGGTAATGAGTATTTTCTTATTTTAAGAAGTTCAAGTATTATCTTGAACCAAGTGTTACATTGTGTGTGTTTTGCAGGCAGTTAAATCAGAACAGGAAAAGTGAGGAACTTCTGGAACAGTACAGATGTGAAATCCAGGAATTCAAGCTTAAACACCGGAAGCAGCGGTAACGATTTACAATGCAAGGATAACTTGAAAAAATACTTGAAAATGTGGATTCAATAATATCAGCCTTGTTATTGCAGGATGAAGTTTGAAAACCAACTTCTTCATCTGATAGAGCAGCATAAGAACCTGCACTCTGTCTTTGTGAGTTAGTCTTATGTTGTATAAACATGAGTACAACATTTGATATACTTTCTCACATCTTCAAAACAGAATAATGACAAACCTTCAAACTGTTACTTAGTCTCTAGAAAGGCTCCCAGATGAAATCACAAGTGCAAAGAATAGAAGAAGTCAGCTGTTGGCAGCCGGTAAGTGTCCTCTCTTAACTCATGCCCATCGTCTGCAAGCCATAAAACATTGATCCTTTACATGCATGACTTCAGTGTTTATGTTTGGTAGTAATGCGGACCCAACAGCAGGGGAGGCAGGTATGGGAATGTAAACATAAGGCAAGCTTTTATTAACTTAGAAGCTGGTACCAAAACTGAAGAAGTAGGAGAAGTAAAACAAAAGGAAAGTAGCGAGCAAACAGAACTAGGAGGACGCAGGAGGGCAGACAAGGGCAACAGGAACAACCATGGGAATGATGTGAAATAAGGAACCAAACCATGGGGACAGGGACGAGGAACACAAGGGAAAGCAAGACTGAATACACAGAAGGGTATCACAAGAGAAGACACAGGGGAGGGGAGGTGAAACACAGGCAACAGGTGAACAGAAGACAATCAGACAGGAGGGGAAACAGACAGGAAGACAAGGAGAAAATGACTTTGACTGTGGCTGTGAGGGAGTGTGGTCGTCTTTCAACCAGAAGGTTGTGGGTTCGATCCCAGCCCATGCAGTCAACATGTCGATGTATCCTTGGGCAAGATACTTAACCCTGAGTTGCTCCCGATGGCATGGCCAACGGTGTGTGAATGTGTATGAATGTTAGGTCCTATAGAGTAAGGTACACTGCTCTGTATGAATGGGTGTGAATGGGTGAATGACATGTAGTATGTAAAGCGCTTTGAGGGGTCTTAAAGACTGGATAAAGCGCTATATAAGTACAGTCCATTTACCATTTACCATTTACTTTCAAAAATAAACAGACCGTGACAATGTTCCATTTCCAACACCTCTGATGGTCTGTGACTTTCACAGAACAAATGAAGTTGGCTCAGCTTCATCGCCTCCAAGAGGAGCTGGAAGAGATGGAGGAACACAAGCAGCGAGCGACCACAGCTGCAGAGACTCAGGGGGAGTAAAACGGTGCGATTATGGGTATTTGGAAAGAATCAGAGGCACCTTGTTTTACTGCCTGTTAGATGCACTTTTATTGCTTTGTGTCAGGTAAAAGCCTTAAATCTAATAAATGTCACTTCCTGGGTTTAATCTATTCAAGTGTTGCAGGATCCTGCCAGACCCATAGTGCAAACACCTACAACTTCAAACTGTTTATTCCTTGGCTTCTTGAACTTTTTGATATGAATTGTTTGTTTTTTCAGATTCCACTATCCTGTATGTTCATCTTATCTAAATAGTGTGTATTGATATTATATATAAAAGTGTTCATATACTAAAGAAATGTAACGTTTTGACATGTTGTAATGTTGTTAAATGGGTTCATATTATAAATCTTAAAAGAGCCTATACATGAAAACAATACAAGTCACTACAATAAACACACTTACATGTATATATGTGCACACAGCCACGTTCAATTCAGTTTTAATAAAATACTTTTGAACAGTATTTCAATTACAATGTAATACTCTCTGAGGTTGTTTGATTTTTTTAAACAACAACACATTACTGTGCAACTGAGCCACCCTACTTAATTCGAATTAGTATTTACAGCCAAGACCACATACTTGCATATTAATGAAAAACAGAAGGCACTTTAGGGTGATATAACAATTTCTCATTTGTTATATAGATTATCAACAAGTTCTTTTTTATATAAATATGTACAGTATAACCCCTCCTAAAAAAAAAACAGTGTAACCCCAGAATTATTATCCATTATTATCCATGAATCAATCCATCCTCCATGCTTTTGATGTTCTGCATAAACCAATGACCTGTTGAGCAGCCTGGGAACTGTACCGTATAACTACATCTTTGGTGCACTAGTGTTTACCCACCAACAAAGGAGTTGGCAGTCCTGTGTAGGGCGTAGGTCTCTGAAGTTAAATTACTTATGTAATGGTCCTGTTCCAGTCCTGCAAAGTGTAGCTAGTTGTTCCTCTTTGTTTCCTGATGGCTAATTCAAATGTTAAATGATAGAGAAACAGGGCACTTTTTGTTTTGTTTTTTACAGTCGTTCAGCGCAACTACAAATGCTTAACACCTTTATTTACATTAGACCAAGAATAGTACACTTATATCTTTTAACTCCACTTGTCAACCATGAATGCGTTGGGCCTCTCTCAATGGTTATCTGTCACGTTTAACCCTGAGAAGCAGGTCCACGCCTACACACCTAAAGTTCACTACAGGCTTTCCTTTCTATTTAAACTCTGCCATAACATCAGAATAGTTATTATAAACAAACATTGATTTGGATAGCTTCTGCTTTCTCTATAATCTCAGATTTGCCCTTAAAATGCCCCCCTTCATCAATTCATCCCATGTTTATTCCCCTTCATTTTCTCATTGTTGTTTCTGTTCCAGGATTAATAATATAATCCTAACGTTGGTGATGCCCACAGTGGGCCATTGGCACACGGTGAATCCACAAGGACGTTTTCTCCATTTCAGTTTCAGACAAGTCCCAGCTGCACAGACACTTGTAGAAACACACAGCACTGGTACAGCTTAGTACACATGGCGTAATACTGCATACTGCCATGTCCTGACATTCCTTTTTATATCAACCCTCAGGTGCAATATGTTCTATATTTCTCTCGTACTCCCTCAGTCACGTCGACACAAGTTCAGTTGTAGGTGAATTGCCCTACCTTTTTCTGTTGGGTGAAACATTAGCCCATGGCAGCCACAATGAGAGTAGAGTCCCTCTTCTTTCTCTCAGTCCCCATATAAGGTCAAAGTAGTACCATGTCTTGGCACAAAGGCACATTCCAAACCCAATGACTTAAGTTTGTTTTCAGCATTTTTATAGTGTCTTTTCAAGTTTTATTACGTCGTATTAAAATCCAGGAAAGGCTGCAGTGTTGAGCCGAAGAGGTACTTTGATAGAGTCGTTGGCATATATGGGCAATGCGTCTTTTTGATCATCTTGCATAAATAGTTTCCATATAAAAGGTGATTCCTCCATCTTTCGTTATCCCAGGGTATTCCCCATCTGTTGACAGAACAACAGGGTTAACATGTAATTCAACAGTGTATGACTTTCACCTGAATGTCTCTACTGTCAATATTATGAGTCCTCATATTTCTATAATTATGTAGAACATATATGAAACCACAATTGTTTATCTGCATTTACAAGAAACATTTCAATTCATATATTTGCTGAATAAACTTAAAATAGTCCTAATTCCCAAACATTATGGCTTAGAATGAGATTTCTTAAAACCATTGATTACACTAACTCGTGACTACATTACATTTATTACAACTATACTTTTGTTCACATTTCTTTCCCCTCCACGCTGCAAACATCAGCATGACAGTGATAGACTACCTCAAAGCGGCTGTAGACCTTCTTCTCCTTCCTCATACTCTCCATCCTCTTGAGTAATCCCTCTCGCTCCTCGATGTTGCTGACCGGACGCAGAAATCTGCTATTTTTTACGGAATTGACCGCGTCACCTCCTTTTTCTTCTCTTTCCAGTCGGTTCTTCTGGCTGTTGGCTGAGATCTGCTCCAGGATGACTTTAGTGTCATCTCGTAGGTTGCTGCTGAATATAACAGAGCTGCTGGGGGACTGGTATCGAGATGTACCCGATGTGATGGTCGATGTCTTGTGATTGGTTGTAGTTAGGTCGGTAGTGGCTGATACTTTATCTTTAACCAATGAACTCTGCTTTTTGTTGAATTCTTCAGTGAGCTCTTTCACCGTGCTCATGCTCTTTTCATCTCCTGAAGATCTCTTTTCCTTGTCCTTGGGCCCCAGGAATCCCTTTAGCCTCTGAGTCTGCTTCTTCAAGAAGTCAAGTGTCTTACCATCACCCTTTCCATCACCAAGTGTGTTGATGGATGTAGTAGACCCCATTACTTTTTGCATTCCTTCTTTTGAATCGGCACGTGGCAGAGTTGAAGAACTATGAGGGCGACTCTTTTTCATTTCACTCTTCTCTGCGTCCGTAGCGTCTGTGGTCAGAACGTCTTCACCACAGGAGATGCGACGAACACCGATTCCTTTGAGCTTCAACTGATCTCTCCTGAAGATATTAGGTGAAGGAAAGGGCTTCTTGAATATATCCTTCTTTTGACCATCTGACGCATTATCATCTTTATGAGTTGTCTCCGAAGGCTTCAGGAGGTTCGCCAAAGGTTTCAAGATAGGTGGTTTCACAGAACTAAAGGAAGTTCTGCGAGTGAACTCTGCTATCTTTGCAGAAAGGTCTGTCTTCTTTAGTAGAGGTTCTGCTGAACTAACAGAGACAGTTGGGATCCTTGGAGTTATTGCAGGTTTTATGGGAGGTTTATCAGAAAGGTCTGGCTTTTTCTCAACAGGCTGTGGGGCTTTAAGTGACAACTCTGTTTCCATTTTTGATGCTTTTCTCTTAGCAGCCAGTTCTTTGAAATACTGCAGTCGACTGGCGGGGTCATTCATGTTCATAGATGATGATGAGGATGATGATGAGGAGGAGACTTCAAATTTCTCTGCTGTTGTCGTCGTCGTCTTTACCTCTTCGTTCTTTTTCCGAAGTTCCTCTTTTGCTTTGAGCTCATCTGTCAATCGAGCCTCGTTTTCTTTTTGTAGTCGCTCGTTCTCTTCTTTCTCTTTCTCCTTCTCCTTCTCTCTCTCCTCAGCCTTCTTTCTCCACTCAAAAGGCTCACGAGTCAATGACCTCCTCTTCTCTAGGATCTGGGCCACAATCGAGGAAGTGCGCCCTGAGTCCAACTCCTCGTCTTCCTCTGTGGCTGTTTTGAGGCCAAGGCTACCACTATGCATCTCTACCTTGGAAGAGGAAAAAATAAGCGAAGAACGCAGACGTGAGCTACGTTGAAGTAGTGGGTTGTTACGTGAATGGAATGATTCATGTTTGGAAAGGAAGCGATCAGGAGCTTCTTTCCCTCCCACATCCACACCGACCTCCCTCGCTGCACCTCTCTCTGTTTCCTTCTCAAGTACAGATGGCCTTAGGTCTCTGCTAGACGAATACAGATCCTTAGTTGTTGTCAGGGAAGATTCTCTGCTGTTGCTATCAGGTAAAATGGGCTTTCCATAGCGTGGTCTCGTGTATTCTGCTTTGGGTTTGTTGGGAACATTTGGTGGCTCCTTTAGTCCATAGCGGGAAGCGGGGTTGTCATCAGCAGAGGATTTCTGAGGTGGGGGATCTTCAAATGCATCAGGACCCAAAGGTTGTGTCAGACCTTCTTCGCCACCATCCTCATAGGTGTTAAGATAGGAGTGGATTCTCCAACTCCTCATGCCTTGCTTAGCATCTGCATCTTCACCAGCCTCTGGTTCAGATTCTTTGGCATACGTTTTCTTCTCTGGAGGGTGGGGCTGGGTGGGTGAGCTCTGGCAGGCATACGCATGACCTACTGTTGGCCTCCTGCTTGAATCTCCTGCATACCTCCCAGCTACCGGCGGGGCCTGGTGGCCCTCAGGTCCTCTCAAATCATCAGATGAAAAGCACTCTCTGCCGTAGTTTCCAGCTTGTTGCTCCCGATCTGAGCGAAAGCTTGAATTTGAACACTGGTCAATGGAGAGTTGTGGAGAGGGACCCCGAAGTCTTTCGTAGTGACCATGACCAGAGCCCGAGCCAGGCCCTTCCTTGTAGTAATGGCTACTTTGGGTGTGCTCCCTGTAAAGAAAATATTGTTGCTTTTAATTTTTTGATGAAAAATGTATTGTAATTTGTTAAGACACTTACTAACATACATTAGTGATAAACAGGGTTGGGAGGGTTACTTTGTAAATGTAATCAGTTACTGATTACTGAATACATGGCTCTGAAAGTAATCCGAATACAGTTACATTACGCGTCTTAAAATAAACGTAATCAGATTACTTTTAGATTACTTTTGGATTACTTTCTTTTTCCATCACAGATGGGTATGTTTTGGTGTACAGGAGACACAAAAAGCAAAAGGAAACTGAACGTGTTTTTACTGTTTTAATGGCGTATCAAGAGCACAACTGAAACATAACATCTGAAACGATGTAACAACATAATACACTTTTTGGGGATGCAGCTTGGGATGTGAGGAGTGAGGGACACGTCTTAGAACGGGCGTNGATATCAGAGCAATTATTTCCTGAAAAGCAACAAATCCAAAGGAATCACTTCAGCATGCCATTTGGGGGCAGGGGGTAAAGGGGGGCGGGGTACTGGCTTCACATACACTAATACATTTAACTATTTACAGCTGTGACAAGCAATTCCGAGACATTCCTCTGTTAGCTCTAAAGAAACATATCACACCTTTCGTTTTGTTTCCAGTGTTGCCATGCAGAGTTAATTAACATCAGCGGGCTCAAAGGGAGAGATCTGTTTGGGGAATCAGATGGATTGAAAAATGGGTATTTCTAGCCCTAATTTGTTTTCAAGTAAAGCTGGTTTGCATCAATATTAGGCGCTACAGATTCCATCCCCGCTCTTCCTCTGTTTAATCTCTAAGCAAGGCAAGGCCGAGTGCCATGCATCCACGGGATAACATGTGTTACACTGTAGGAGCTGAGTCACACTGAAAGTATGGGTAAAGGTAATATAGCCATTATTTAGCTACCAGTGTTAGTAGAAGCAGAGGAGAGTTACAGCAACAAGTGGTCAAAAAGAAAGATAATTTTCACATTAATTGCAACACCTTTTAAAAAGCTGTGGGTGTGATAGGAGGAGGAAGTGTGTTATGGGACAAAGTGAAACAAAAGTTTAAAGAGCTATTTCATTTCATTATTTCATTCACGGGAACGTCCCACAATAGCCAGGATGTAGAGGAAGATGTTGATGATGTCAGTGTAGAGGTTGAGTGCGGCAAAAACGTATTCCTCTGGACTCAGAGATAGCTTCTTGTTGCCCAGGAGGAGCTGAGTGTCCACAGCCAAAAACTACAGAGAAGAAACAAGGCGTTAGTGGTTTCATGAGATTTCTACACTGTGGATATAACATTAATGGCGTAAAAATGTATCAGCTGTCGTTTCAGAAGTAACAAATACAACCGTAATAAACTAAAATGCCATAATACACTATAATTCTAAAATAAATATATACATTTCAATTATTATTCAAGATAACTTGGCGATACATATCTGAATTGATTCCGACACTTAACACAGACAACAGCTCTTTAAAGAAATATTGATACAGCGGGGGTGCAAATGGACCAGTACACATCGCCAACAATTTACTTTTACCATTAGCAAACGTATACATTAAACTGCAATCTCAGTTTCATTAGCATCCATCCCGAGGGCTCAACCTCAATACAACCTCAACATTTTATAAACCACTTCCAGTATTTTGGCGCCAGTCTAACCTTCGAGCTCATGGATCTAAGGTCTTACTGGACCAACTTAAGGCAACACGCTCACTATGAAGGGCTGCTTTTGGTCTGAATGTCTATTTTGGCTCTGAGCAACACTAGATAGTATTGTCCCATTCTTTCATGTTGTACTGGCTTTTCCTAACTTCTCAATGTCTATACTGTAGTATATTAAAGTTCAATGTAGCCATTTTTTCTGCTTGACATCATCAAATGCATCCTATCACATCTTCTTCCTCTTCCCTTCGACAAAAGACATCTTTTAGCCTCCATATGTTCAGTGTTTTAAAAGCTGCTTTGGACGAGTTTAGGTCATATATTTAGATTTTAATAACAAGTTAGCTTCCCACTTTCCTCCTTCTAAGCATGAATCTTTTTCCAACTCCGATTGAGCTTTTATTCTTAGTCATTCTGGAGATGCAAGTATACCTTAAAGAGCAGAATACAGTTCACTAGTAGGAGGAAAACCGTCTGGAAGCCAATGCTGACGACTGTCTGGTAACTGAATCTAGACGACCGGATGCATTACCTCACAGATATCAAATGACCCAACTTGAGAATGACCTTTGATAATATGAACTGTAATGACATTCAAATGATTCCTTACTGTTGCACGAAATGATCAGAAATGTTCAGCATAGCATCAAAAAGTAAATACAAGCAACCGTGAAATGTGGAAAGGGATTGTTTTTAAAGGACAAAGAGAATGTGAAACGTACGCAGGTGAAGAGCAGGGCCCCCAGTGAGGAATAGACGATGTCCAGGATCCTGTGGCGGATGAAGATGCAGAGGATGGAGAAGAGCAACAGCACGATCAGGCACACAAACAGCACGCCCTGACAGGAAGTGAAGTCATACTTGCTCTGTGGTGAAGAAGGGTAGAAAAGAAAGGACCAGAAAATATCAGGCATGATAAAACACAAGGCTTTGTAATTCGACTAATGGTTAATTCTATTTACATTACAACGCAGAAAAATGACAGGTACCTATATAAAAGTACAAATATTTGGTCATGATCATTGATATGAAACTTAAAGGAGGTAAAATATATTGTTTCTCGTGATGGCAGTTTGACATTGAAGCTTCGAACGGAGCTTCAACCCTGGACTTCCTATTCCATAGAAGCAGTGCTTCGAAGCTTGCTTCAAATCACGTGATATATGACGTCCGAACCAGCAACTGCTTCATTTCCTGAATGAATCAACTCACTGGTTCGCGGTCCAATTACGCGATTCAATGCACTGCCTCGTCTCTATTCTGACAGGTGACAGGTTGAAACAGTTTCAAATTTGAGCGCTTCAACACTTTATAACCGCTCTAAACAATGCGCAATGTGTGGGTTGTTGTCGTGGTTTGCGTTGTTGCTGTTGAGCTGTTGTTGGTATTGCATTTGAATTGGATCATTATAGAGCACGCCAGGAAGAAAAATAGGTTGTTCTGGCTCGGGGAACACTTCGAAATGTGGAGAAGTTGTGAACAAAAAGACAATGAGTAATATAAAAACACTTCAATTGTCTAAGGAATAGATAGCCCAGTGGATAGAGCCGGCAGCCAGGATGCGGTGATGTCCTCTGCGCAGCTGGTTCAATGCCTGGAAGAGTTAAACTTGTAATCATTGCTTTTCAACTTTAATACTTTAATGACTGATAAAAGGCCCTCTCCGCCCAAAAAAATGTCCAGCACTCTCTATCATGTACATATACATTATTGTGTTAGAACATAGCAAGGAAGCTTAAAGGAAACTATTCTCCCGACCAAAATAAAGGTTTATTGTGCCAAATGGCAAAGAAAGGCTTATTTTTGTAACTCATTCATAGTAAAGAATTAACAGAAAATGGAAATGTTCTTGCAAATCCATTATTTAAATAGTAACCTGCTAATATGAAAGGGCACTTTAATGCAAAAAAAGCAATGGCATTGCTTTGGAAAAATACATGGAAGTATAATAATGGCCTGGTTTCTCACCACATATGCACTAAAGAAAGTATTACAAATAAAAACAAGAACTGACATTTTGAAGTTAGTACATTAGTACAATTAGTGCAATTAGTACATTCTGAAACACATGACAAGGGGTACATTCTGAAAACACATGACCCCAGGAAAAACCCACATTTCTGAAACATGCAAATCAAGCAAAAAGCATGAGCAAAGGAAGTGCAAGACAGTTGTATCGATGAAAGTCCAGTATGAATGCTATAAAAGTGCACAATGGTCCATGGCAACAGCTCACTCAAATAGTTTGTTTTTAAACGCTTGGGCTTTCTTGGAGAGCATGTTGCTGTCTAGCTCCATTCACATTTGCTGGAGCACTTCGAACGTGCACTTCAGTTTAGGGGGGTAGTTCAGGTTTATTGCATACATTAGTCCAGCATGGTAGCAGCTAATGCAATGTTGTCCACATCAGTTAGTACCTGCTGGCCTTCCAGGAGGGAACAAAAAAAATTTTCCTGTCGCTCCGTCTGCAGTGCTTTGATTGGGAAGCCCGGTACTCACCGGTACGGCAGTACCGGCACTTCTAATTTTACCCATGTGGGTACCGGGCACTTCTTACGTTAAAATGCCTGGTACTTATATCGTATGTATTGTGAACGCAACGCTGCCGCAAATGTCGCGTCTGACTCTGCCTCACAGAGGTTGACTGGCTGTCTACATGATGTGGCCCTGCCGACATGGCCACTTTCATACAGATCGATACGCTAATGCCCTCGATGGTGCTCTGTGTCATTCAGCCTCGTGGTGAGGTTTGTGTAAGTGTATGTGTGGCGGCGAGCAAGCGAGAAAGCGCGCGCAACCGGTTACGTGTATTCGTTGTTAGCCATCTGGTGCTAACTCAGGCGCGTGGGAAGTAAGGGGTGCTGAGGGGTGGCTGCAGCACCGCCCTGGTGGAGGAGCATGGGACTCTGCACTTCCACAAATTACATTTAAAAAAAAATGAATTTTCCATCTTGATGTAACAACATTCATAATTAAGTTAAAGATAACACCCTTTTCACCCCGGTTACATTTTCGCATTTGCCGCCTTACGATGGGCGGCTGTAAGTGATGAAAGTGGGGATCGTTGGCTTATCAGGTCTGCGCTCGCAGGCTCCAAGCCAGCGTGAGAGAGAGAGAGATAAGATAGAGAGAGGTACACCGGTAACCGCGGGAAATGTTGTTTAGCTTCTGCTGGGGCGGCTAAGCGGATATAAGAAGGCTGTTTGCCCAACCAGGGTGGAGGAGAAGCCTCTCCATGTCAGAGCTGAGAAAGGGCAGCAGTGAGCAGGAAAGGACTCTGAGTATATTAGATAGTTAACTTAGTCTAAGTTGTCTCAGTGGGTCTCAAACGGTTCGTCACCATTTAAGCAAAATGGGCAAATGGCCTGATTTTTTGTAAGAAGGCTATTTTCTCGATCTATTTTTGGAATTCCAATTTCATTTTTCAAATCGGTCTTAATCACGTGTAACAAATCGACTACGGCAAAATCAGCTCATTCGAGACAAAAATGTCCACTGCTAATAACTTTGATAAAAACATTATATTAAAAGATTTTTTTCAACCCCAACTTTTTTGGGTTTCAAATCTTTGAAGAGCAACTTCGCACACCCTAATCGAAAATATCAAAAATGTAATCATTTTCAGGATTTTAAACCCTTAAATGCCATTTTGAATCCTTTTTTTTTTTCATGGTGAAACAGAGAAAATTAGTTATTTTCCAAAAAATAGCTACTCTGGTGAGCTGGCTCTTTTTTATAACAGTATTGGATATGTCAAAGATTAGCAGCAAAATTGATTTTTTTTTGGCAATATTCTAGTTTTTGGCAGCAAAATCAGATTGAACAAAAAGCTTACATTATTAGTCATTCGGGACAAAAAATGTCCACTTCCAAAAACTGCTCCAAA
>NW_011344552.1:111656-135946 GCF_000735185.1 Notothenia coriiceps
ATGTCGTCTGGCAGACGCTGGTCGGGCTCTCGGCTCCACTTGGAAAGAAAGGAGTGTTATAGCGAGAGCGCCAAAAGTGTTGGTTTGTGTAGATTGACAGTGGTTGAGATTAGTCATTATGTGCAAAGGATATGTTTAGCAGTGATGGCAGTTTGACACTGAAGCTTCGAACGGAGCTTCAACCCTGGACTTCCTATTCCATAGAAGCAGTGCTTCGAAGCTTGCTTCAAATCACGTGACATGTGACGTCCGAAGCAGCAACTGCTTCAAATCACGTGACATGTGACGTCCGAACCAGCAACTGCTTCATTTCCTGAATGAATCAACTCACTGGTTCGCCGTCCAATCAGGTGATTCAATGCACTGCCTCGTCTCTATTCTGACAGGTGATAGGTTGAAACAGTTTCAAATTTGAGCGCTTCAACACTTTATAACCGCTCAAAACAATGCGCAATGTGTGGGTTGTTGTCGTAGTTTGCGTTGTTGCTGTTGAGTTGTTGTTGGCATTGCATTTGAATTGGATCATTATAGAGCAAGCCAGGAAGAAAGATAGGTCGTTCTGCCTCGGGAAACACTTTGAAATGTGGAGAAGTTGTGAACAAAAAGACAATGAGTAATATAAAAACAGTTCAGTAGTATAAGGAATAGATAGCCCAGTGGATAGAGTCGGCGGCCCGAATGCGGCGATGTCCTCCGCGCAGCTGGTTCAAAACCCGGAATGGATGATCTTCTAATCATTGCTTTTCAACTTTAATAACTGAAAAAAGGCCCTCTCCGCCCAATAAAATGTCCAGCACTCTCTAGTCTCTTTTCAATAACCCAATACACACAATTATCAATCTTTAATTGTAAATAGAAGATGATATTCAGTCTTAGTGTGTGTGTGTGTGCATCGAATATTTTTCAAGGCAAAGATACGTTAAACCCACTGCAGCCTTGCACTTCGCCAGGAGAGGTCGCTGTAACTGAAGCTTCGAGAAATGAACCTATTTCCGACACAATTGTCCAAGTGGTTCGACGCTTCATTCAAAGCTTCATTTTGCCATCACTAATTGTTTCCCTTTTTATACACACACATACCGGTTGTCATACTGTGAGAAAGGCCCCACATCAGCATTTTATATATGTTTTTTTAGCTTGTCTCTAAATGATAAATGCACACTGATGTCTTTGTTAATAAAAAATGCTTAGTGCGTGTGTTTTAACTAACCAGAATGAATTCCCCCATTTGCTTTTGAACCAGAGAGCTGATGTTGTCTTTAGACTTTCAATTTAATTAATACAAGCAGCTGTATGATTGCACTGACCTGTAGTGAGAAGAGCACGACCGTGAAGCAGACCACTGCAGTGATGCCCACGGCCATGATGACCGTCTCTGTGTCATAGAAGCTGGCGATCATGCCCACCATGTAGGAGAGGCTCAGGGTCAGGATGGACTGCAAGGCACAGAACACACACACGGTCACATAAACATCCTGAAGACACACTTTACATGTTGTAGATTCAGGTGAGACTAAGGAAAGGTGATTCCGACACTTCACACAGACAACAGCTCTTTAAAGAAATATTGATACAGCGGGGGTGCAAATGGACCAGTACACATCGCTAACAATTTACTTTGACCATTAGCAAACGTATACATTAAACTGCAATCAGGTGAGACTAAGGAAAGGTGGACCATAAGCAATCAAGAAAACACCTATGCAGGCTCATTATAATAGATACGTTTGGAATAACAAAGACTCACTAATGTAGAACTAGCTTATTTGACTTATTGCTCTCAGGTCTGATTACATTTTTCCTCATTCATATTGCAAACAAACTGTTTATATATCATGTAAGTAGACTTTTTACTGTTAGAAATAGACTTTTTTGTATTATTTGGCATTAGGAGTAGTTCTTACCAGTGCAATCAAGTTCCAGGGGTGCTTGCGGCGGAATTCTCCACAACAGCTGAGGGTGATCAGGGACACGAGAAAGACCACGTAGGACACATAGTATGTCCATGGATTACGTCGCACAAAGACCTTTGCTTCGTCAACAAAGGTGAAGATGGCAACAAAGGAGAAGGTGATCAGCAGCTGCACCGTGAGAACCGCGAAGACCTGGTGGGAGAAAAGATACAAAGCAGGTGAGCTGCAAAACTATTTTTTGGTGGTATTTCATATTAATGTGACTCATATTATATGTTATGTTTACTTCTTTATTAAACCCATCTAATATAGTTCATACGATAAGGGACCTACCTTTCTGATGAAGGCTTGTCGGATGGTTTTGTCCTCAAAACCAGAGTTGGTGAATTCCTCATTGTCGTAGTAATTTGGGGGAACATCACCTTGGTAACCAGGGCTGCCTGCAGGTGCTGCTGAACAACAATCACAGGACGAGAGTTTAACAACGTGCAATAAACAACTGGACATGTGTCTGAGCCGTGTTCACCACACTGTGATTGTAGCATTGATAATCTCATTGATTACCTAGTCATGTGTGTTGAGTCTGATCTAAACTGGATGTAGTTGACCTGGATAACATACACAGTTCTTCTGGCACTCACCGGCCTTTAGTTATTTTCAGTCCTTAGTCAAATGTCTTTGTTGGATTTATCACCCTCATTCTGTTTTACCTTTCTTCTTCTTTTATTTGAATATAGGTTTTAGACTTAAACTAACTGGATCAAATGCATACAATGGTACAAAACATCCATATACATGTTTTATATTTTCAGATTATATTCAACATTTTACTGAATATAGTCCTGCCAAAATGTTGCCTAGACATTCTAGACCCTGTTGTTTTTGTGTATGGAACATGATTAGGGTCAAATGACAGGATGTGCTAATGTGAAGGAGGGGAACGGCTCTATACTTCTATCCTGCTTTGTCATGGTTCATCACCTCTGTAACACATTAAGGTATCTTATAACAAAACATATGGTGGCCTAGAAAGTTTATTCATAATAGTTCAAATCTTTGGTTTCACGACTCACCCATTGGGTCACCGGCAAATCCTGGTTGTGCGGGCCCTTGCTGATAAGGCCCTTGCTGATAAGGCCCCTGGGGGTAGGGTCCCTGTGGGTAGGGCATCTGAGGGTAAGGCATCTGAGGGTAGGGGCCAGGGGCGCAACCCGGGCCTGCCTGGGCGAAGCCTGGCTGGCCGTAGCTCCCTGCTGGTGGGTACGCCCCCCCGGGGGCTTGGCTGTAGTTGGGAGGGGGCATGTCGAACCCTGGCTGAGGGGGTCCGTAGACACTGTTATGAAGTGGGTTGTTCTCACCCATAACTGGGTATCCACTCTTATCCTGGGACATGATGAGGGGGAAGGCTCACTCTGCTACAAGTACAACATAAGAGAAGAAATGAAGCAGAATTAAGATCAGTTTGCTTATACAAAGATACCTTGCCCAAACTACTTAAATATACGGTATGTTGCCCAAATATGAGTCCCAGAAGAGAGCAGAGGAAAGGTTAAGATGGTACACTATCCGAGCCAAACTGGCAGAGACACAGGCACTGCATATCCCTGATTAAAATGTGACTGGCAATCAGGAGATGCTGCAGGGAGGGAACAGAGGTATTGGGAAGAGCCATGCTTTCTGTTGCACAAAAAAACATCGAGGATTGTTAGATGTAGTTTAAAATAAGTTGGTATTATATTTTTTCCTTTTTTGTATCACAACATGACCAAACTTCTGAATCATGTGATTTACATATGAGAGTAAAAGAGAAGAAAAAATAGTGATCTATGAGTTTACGCCGTGTTATTTAACCCAACCGGAGCAAGGTATACTATCAGTCATAAAACAAGCCACAGGTTGAAGAGTCTCTACAAACACCCGAGGACAACTTCTGATGATTGTCATTTTCAATTGCTCCACGGAATATATTCCAAATATCTTTATCAATCATTTGGGTTATAAACTTCTGTGAATGACCCTGGTCTAATTGAAAATGTACACCTGTAATCACAGGCTACATTCATACCTTCATAAAACTGTTGATACTACACAGTGGTTTTAGGATTTAGCCAGACAAAGTGAACAGATGAATGGGGAAAGAGAGAAATTGAGAAGACAGCGAACAGTCACCAGAGAGATAGTGTTACCAACACGCAGGTGGTGTCTTGGTTACCAAATGTATCACTAATCCTGCCTTGACATATTGGCCATTACTGCAGTGTCCCTCCCCCCCCCCCCCCCGCCGGGCCCCTGTACATCCTGGTCAACAGGTTTCTGTGCCAGTTAAAATGGCCTCTATAGTGCTAATGGGGCATCTACATGATGAGGGACAAAGTAGAAAACAGAAATCTCTCTGCAAGTGAGATAAAGTTTTTAAGTGCTTTCAAATGTGTACAGGTTTATATAGAAGTCCTGCAGGAGAGCCTCTGCGGAGCAAGGTGGGAACCAAAAGGCATTCTCCCTTTTCAAAGGGAGTTTCAAATAAATGCTTGAGTCTGCAGCTGACAGACTTTAGAGTGGAGCATAGGTCTGTGGGGTTTAAAGGGGACATATCACAACAAGGGACAAGGCATTGTTGTTGGGTTTTTGCAATTGTATTTTTTTAGGCTTCAATCCTTGTAGTAGAGACAAATCTGAAATATCTACAGCCATATCTAAAACTAACATCAAAACAATATAGATTGATAACTAGCACTACAGTTAAGTAGTGACTGCATTTAGTACAGCTGTGCATATAATGCATGGTTATACAGACATACTCTCAGTCTTTATACTTCCTTTAAAGCACTCTACCAACAATAACAGTCCAGAAATATCCATTCAGTGGCAGATTAGAAAGCAACAAATCCAGCTAACCGTTTTATAGTCCCTCTATCTTCCTCTCTTTCCAGGCCACCCTGTAAGCGTTATGCAACAATGCTCTATTTCTAGCACATGCATCCAGACTTTGGTGCCGTCTTTACCATCTCCGTCTGTCCATCACTGGGACAGTGCAGTGAGACTGCAGACAAACATGGCGAGTGCCGGCTCTGCTTCATACTGACAGTCTTCATAAGATCATAACAGATTACAATCATTATCTGAGGAGCCAAATCCCTCCTGGCTTTCCACACAACAATGGTTATGTAAGGGGGGGCTATATATGTATAACAGTGCCATTTTGATTAACTGTAAAATCTATGTATTGATCAGGGACATTTTTACATTGAAATCGATAGTGGTTTAATACTAAAAGATCATTCTCTTGATCTCAGATGACAAATACACTTCTCAACAATTATGTAATACAAATAAGGTTTTAATTGATTGCATTAGAAAAGACGATGGAAAGAACCCGGAGATGTAACTGAATAACCCAAGAGCTCTTAACTAATCGCCTGCCTGCCTGCCTGCCTGCCTGCCACACACACACACACACACACACACACACACACACACACACACACACACACACACACACACACACACACACACACACACACACACACACACACACACACACACACACACACACACACACACACACACACACACACACACACACACACACACACACACGACTCACTCCATGTCCAAAGTCCATTGCTTGAAATGACCGTTGGACAGGGAGGGCCCTGTCTAATGTACATTTCATGCATTACGTTTGTAACTCAGGGCAGGGAAGAATTTGCCATCAATGTCAGTGCGGGGCTGCAATCACATGGAAAATAGTACAGATGTTACTGACTCTAGATCTTTACACTATTCATTTTTAGGTCTATAAAATGTCAGTAAAAATAAATGCCCATCACATTTTCCTTCAAAAAGCTTCATTTGTCCGACCAACATAACAATATCTCCCACATATTCTGTTGAATGTTAAAAATATATATATAGCAAAATACCCCCCAGGCCTTATACACATTTCCAAATTGTAGAAAAGGCTTGAGGTTATCCTGTAAGTCGTGTTCAATAGAAGTGACTTGATTGTTTTTTTAGTATGATAGATAAACAACCTAGAAACACAAAACACGGTCTAGTGAATTCCAGAAATGCGCATCAAGTGAAAACTGGTTTTGGTTCTTCAGTAAAGAACATTAAAATGAAGTGCTATCTTTAACAGACATTCACTCCAACAGTAACCACAGTCAATACAGTGTTTATTTTTATTGTAGTGAGTTTGTGCAGCTTTTCAAGCATTACGTGGCTGAATTTAAATCCTCTTAGGACAGATGCCCGACGCTAGATGGATGAGGGCATTGCCAGTGTCTCTGGCCTCTGCTGATAGCTATCGCTAGAGGAATTATGCTGGAGGGGGGTTCAGTGGGCTAGCCAGAGAGCCACGTTAACACAATTAGGCTAGCACAATACCTCGACAAACCCATACACAACATGCCATGTGCATGCCTGAGCCACACCAGGAAACCCAGTGACAAAACAGGACCAGCCACACAAAGAGGCAGGGCTTATTCAAAGTGGAGAGTTAAAATATGTGGTGTCACAAAGGGAGAGAAGTGAGAAGCTGTGATCTCTGATGGAGGGTGAGTTAAATGTAATGAAACATATATTTAAAATAATAAGTTTACAGCTTTTGAACATGCCATTTTAAAAAAAAGTAATAAACAATAACTATCCCACTGATTGTTATCAAAGATGAAATGCTGTATCACAGTCACATGAGTGATTCAATCTGTGGTAGTCGTTTTGCAACCGGTAGAGAGAAACCAGCTGATTTTCTTATCAGACCTCAAAGCACTAATGACAACTTTGAAAGTCCTGTTATGAAATCACACTGTTGGATAAATCCCCACTGAGACTCTGCCTATATCTGCCAGCCGATGCAGTCGTCTGGCTAGAGTTTGTCATTGTGACGCGCTGTGTCAGTGCGGCTCTGCTCTGTCAAACCAGCAGACACCTCGCCTGGTGACAGATGGCGGCCCTTTAGGAAGGTTAGCATAATGTGGTACCTTTGCCCAATTTAATAACCCTAAAAATGTGCAGCTGTCATAAGCTTATGTCCATACAACATATTTACAAGTTTTCCATTACAACACTTACATTTCATACATTAGTAGAACACTTTTTTGTTGAACCATTATAAGGTGACATGTTACACTAATGCTCTAATAAAAGGTGTCTAATTTATACCTAGCTTAGAGTTTGACATTAATGATGTATGTATGTAAGCAGTTGCCAATTAAAGAGGCGTTCTTAAACATACTGAAGCTTGCTTTATTTCTCTTGTCTGTTCAAAGTAAACCCTCTCAACCTTGAAAAACGAAACTATTCCAAACAGAACCGAAGTGAAGCTGCAAAAGAAAATGTGTTATCCTGATCGTATACGTTAACCCTCTTTCACACCCAGATGGTCACACAACAAGACACATCCACTAACCTCACTTATTATAAGTCTCCTCAGATTGTTCTTAAATTAAATAACCCTCGACTTTAAAAAATCCCTCACTGTGAAACTCAAGGTTTCAAGGTTTTTTATTTTGTCATACGAACATAGCTACAGTGTAGTTATGCCGATGAAAATCTTAGGTCACAGGCTTCTCCAACAGTGCAACACAATAAATAACAGATAAACAAAAAATATAGTGCAAGTAAATAGTAAATACAAAGAAAAATAGTTTTAAAAAATGAATAGTCAATAAGAGTCTATAATGACAAGTTATTGGAATGATATATTAGAGAATAGATAAATAATTACTAAGTAGCCAGATGATTGTTATGGATGTTGTTTCAGCTGTTCCAGGTGTTTAACAAGTAGAGCAAAAGTCATTAGCTCTGCATGGCATCATGCATGTCTTAAGTAACCTGCTGATAGGGAAGAACAGAAGAGGCCGTTTCAGTCAAAAGCTTTAACGTCATAAGACATAAGACATATTGTCATTGTAAGCGTTTTATACAAAGAAGTTTGGTAACTTTCAGGTGAGCCAGACATCAAGATAGAAACAAGGACAATCTATGCTAGGATTATTCCTTGGAGCCTTAATTCGCACAGACAGTCAGAACGGAAATGGGAAGAACTACAACAAAAAACATTTACAAAGGGTCAAGAGTAGCCTGTACATAACAAAGAATGTGTTGGGCTGTAGGCGGAGACAGTGATTTGGAAGTATTGGACATACATGTAGAAGGCCGATGCCTAGTATCAACAACACATTCACCACTATACAAAATGTATGGGCTGCAATATTTTCCCCAGATTAAACAGGGACAGTACTCTTTCTGGACTAATGACGACATAAATACGTGTGTATGTATGTGTGTATCTGTGGGTATTGTCACAGTTAATAACTGTTACATGTCTAATATGCTGTAATATGTCGGTGTAAAGCACTTTGAGCACGTGGAAAAGCTGGCTCTAATACAAATCATATGAATCATCGTTATTATTATTATATGACAACACCAAACCCAAATAGTAACCATTTACATAATATAAATCAGAAACTGGTCCCAACTTAATGTTTTGCATTGGAGCTCAAATAGTGAACTATCACTTGTGATCGAATAATATTCAGTTCAATATTTGTTTGGTCAGGTTACTCATTGTGGAAAGTAACTGTACACTTATCAAAGTACGTACTTAAGTCACTTTGAGTACTGTTACTTGAGTATTTCCATTTATCCTACTTGTACTTCTACTCCACTACAATTCAGAAGTAAATATTGTACTTTTACTTTAGATATACCTGGATTAAATTCACAATTAGTTGAAATTAGTTTCGCCTTAACCAGCTTGATAAACAAATCAATACATCGATCATTATAATCAAAGCATATAATAACATAATAACTACTCCTATTTTTTGTACTTTTAGTATATTTAGATACCAATACCTTTGTACTTTAGCATTTTGAATACAGGACTTGTACTTGTAAAGAGTATTCTGGCTCTTTGCTAGTTCTGTTTAAGTACAACATTTGAGTACTTCTTCCACCTTTGCTTAAAATCCACCAAAATGCAAGGGAGATAACACGTGAACATCACTCTGAACACAGAAGGTGATATGACAGCTGTTTCGAGGTTATGCAAAACAGACACATGACTCCAACATAAACATGGGCCTCGTTTTCCGGTAGCACCTGCAGCGGCCGTACATCCCTCTCTGTAGGCCTCGCCACCGCAGATAAACACTGCGACAGCGCGGTCATCTGTTACATCAAACTGACACATATAAACCCCCAAGCTAGCAACACCACCACTGTATAAAACACGGGGATAACCTGTGAGTTATAAGGCTGTAGACATGGTAAACATCAAGTATCCCGGATGTTGAATCCATCAAATAAGTATTTTTTTGGACGATGACAACAGCCTGGCCATGTTTACAGTGCTGAGCTGTCAGTTTCCTTTAAAGCAAGATATTAGTTGGCCAGTACTATCTAGATGTTACATTTTCTTTTAAAAACATCCGTTTGGTTAATTCCCCGCTCCCTCTCTTGCTGGCGTTATGTGACAGCAGACGGGATGATGCTGACCGTTGCTTACCACAGCCTGCTCGCTAGCCTCAAAAACAGGGTATTTAACGACTGACAAATAAATAAATACTTTCTACAAATAAAACACACATACCGGGCAAACGTACAACCAATAGAATTTAACACACGTACCTTTAATGTGTCAAATAGAGAGTTTCAGCCGACATTAACGCTCCCTCCTCCTCCTCCTGATCTATGTGAACAACTGGGTCGAGAACGAGAACTGCTGCTGACGTCACCACCACACGGTGTTATCACGTGGTGTGTGGGAATCTCCGCGTATTATAAAATGACAAGTTAGCTTCTCTCTGAATGACGCAGTGTTTTTCTGTGAGTGAGCAAAAAAAGGTTGTGCAGTCAAGGGTCTGTCTTGGGTTTACTAGCTAAATACTGCAACCAAGAGATCTAGATGTAACTGGAGGCAGGTGGGAGAAGTGCTCAGATCTTGTACCTATATTCAAAATGTTACAGTTCTTTGGCATCAACATAGGCTACTTAGAGTACCAAAAGTAAAGTACTCTTTATGCAGATTGGCCCAATCCAGAATAATATATGATATCTTTTGATTATAGTTATTTATGTATTAAAGTGTTATCAAAGCTGGTAAAGGTGCAGCAAGTTTGAATTACTTTGTATACTGCAGGGTAGCTTGTGAATGTTACTCCAGGTTTATCTAAGTGTTGATTATATTTCACATCATTAATCCAAATCTACATCAACTTTTGTACCTCAACTTCCCTGCAATTTTAAAGGAAATATTGAATCAACTACAATTAACTGACAGCCTACTCTATACTTTGCAGATTCAGATTATAATATAATAAATACATTATTGATGGTGTTTTATAGATTCTACAACGAGGAAGTATATATTTTTGTTTAAATTAGCCCATACCTGCTTTCAACCTTAGCACACATTTTTGTATATAATATTTTTATTCAAGTTTTAATCAGTTTTTTCAATCAAGTACCTGGAGGTCCTGTTGCGTATTGTGTGTGTTTTGGCTTGACGTGATATCATGTGTTTTGTTCAATATGTCAGGTGAAATCAAGATCATTTCCAACTCTGTTTATTATTAAACTTTATGCTGGTCTGCTGCCACAGTCACCCAAGTCTGTTTAAAATTATAAACACAAATATTTTTACTTTCTGTACACAATATGAACAAGTATTGCTTCTGAATTCACATAAAAAATACTATTTTATATTATCAATTTAAATATCTATTTGCAAACTGTACAGATATTCTGTTTTCGGCTAAAAGCAAATTGCCTAATGTGCATAAACCATTAAGGCTAAATCATGGCTTGTTTGACCCTTTTAGTGGGCCACTTCATGGGTAAGAAGTACAGTATGTCTGAGGCCATGTTGACCCTGTGTTTGCGAATGAGTTAAAAACCAATATATTTAGGAACATTTAACATGTCAATATTGACACACATTCTCTAACACATAGACAAGTAAACATTTCAACTGATAATGTGCTATAAAAGGTGCATATTACCAAAGAAATGTGTAGATGACTCCAAACTGAGTCACCTTAAAAGCTGAAGGTCTTGGGTTTGTCTGGTTAGTAATCCAACCTTGTGAGAGATGATACAGAGCGAAACATGTTGGCCTTACATAAACAAATGTTCCTGAAATGCTGGTTCAATTTGATAAACGTAATATGAATTTTACATATTTCATGGATCATGAAACACACACATCTCCAAAGAATACCATCTACATATTATACAATCAGTGTAACAGTCATCACAGTTTCGTTTTACAAGCCTTGTTTTAGTTTGCCTCGTTGCTAACATTCTATTGCAGGGCAAACTTTGTTGTGTGTTCAAACATGTGACACATATGTGACCGCTGACATGACAGCAGCTACTGGTTGTACGGGCGGCTTCGTAGCAGATTGTCCAGATCAGTCTTGTTGATCGTGCCATAGGCCTGGCAATAGCTGCCCAGTTTGGCTCGAGGGTCGCCTGCTGCGGCCACATTACAGTTACTCTGATACACTTTCTTGCTGAAGCGTGTTGGGGGCCGAGCCTCACGAACCGGAGGGTTGGAGCGCTGGTTCTGCAAGGGAAGAAAAAGAAAGTTAGACACACCTCGTTTGGCCACTCCATCTTCATATTAGTAAATTATAGAAAAAGACAATTTCCTGACTTTTCAAATGCGTCATGGGCAAAGGTGAAAAAGTGAGTGAATTCTTTAAATAAGGAGTGATAAGATTGACTTAATCATGTAAATGAGCCGTGACAAAGGGTGAAAACAATGTAAGCAATGAGGTAAGTCATAAAAGAAGTGGACAAATAAGAAAAATACAACTATTTTCATATGTTCTACCTCTAAATCAATATTTCATCATGTATAATAACCTTAAATTGCATTGTGGCATTGAGTCATATTTTAAAAGTCCTGAGGAGTGGTGGACTGACCAGGCGGGCAGATGTGACGTACAGCCCAGAGGGCAGGGAGGGCTCTTCCTTGCGAACCAGCGGGTGGTTCTGGGTTTGGTTTAAGGTCGAGGAGAAGGAGCTGGTGTGGGCCACAGGGGCGGAGCGACCACGCTGGAGAATCTGATCCATGGACTTGTGAGGGTAGTGATAAGAGAGAGCAGCATACAAAATGAGACACAGAACTAATGCGAGTAGGAAACAGTGCAAGAAGATGAAAAAAGAAAGTAAAAACAAAACAAGATCACATCACAGGCAGCAAAGGAAAACAAAACTGAACATTGAGTGAGCTGAGGTCTGTTGATTACTTCATCAGTGTTGCTGCCCTCTGTTGGTGATGTTGTTGCACTTCCATTACTGGTCGGTCCCACGTGTTTCCTGCCTGCTGCAGTGGAGAAGCCGTGATGAGGAGGACCAGCCGGACTCCGGACAAAAGCATCTGAATAAAACAAAGAGGAAGCTGTGTTTTCTATCTGAAGGTATGTATTAATAGTGTGTGTTTGAGACCCAAATACCAAAAACAACATTCTTTTTATATGTTATGTTAACCCCAACCCCAGCTCCCTTAAGTACACAGGGGACATGGAGGTGACATTATTCAGGTCTTTACGCTTGTTCACAGAATATATAATACCACACCGAGCCTGTAATCCACTTTTGGAATAATGGGTTTAAGGACAACTTAGAGATGTCTCCAAAAGAGAACAAATCATTTTATACTTTGGGTTTTAAAAGTGTAGGAGGATATAGAGCAGGATCTTTTGAATAATTATAAAGCTGCATTGTGAACTTGTGAAACAATTGTTACTTTAAACAAGCATACAAAACATTTAATCAAATTACAAATCTTCCCAGTATTTAATACCCTGTGCTATGAACATATTGTATAATAATAATAGTAATAATTCATGGGATTTGTATAGCGCTTTTCCCAATACTCAGAGACACTTTACATACAATTAAAAGTAACAAAGTACTGAGGTTCAATCCCCAGCCCTGTTTGGAGAACAAGTAATTCAGACATACTTGGGGCATGTGTGATGGGGTTGTAGGTGAGTTTTCCCAAACCGTCGGGACTCGATAAGGGACTCCTCTTCTCCACAGCAGGCGGGGTTGACACGGGCGCAGGTTCAGGGACGGCTGTTTGTAAAGGCTCTGGGTTTGACTCTTCAGTCTTTACGTGTTGTGTTTCCCCCTTATGGTCATTGTCCCCACTCACTTTGACTAGTCCCTTCTCTACTTTCTCCTTCACATTGGGCTTCTCAACGCTTCTGACAGAGCGTCCGTCCTTTGGTTGGATTAGCCTCAGCATCCCCTGATTAGTTCTCCTCTCCAGCATCATCTGCAGGTAGAGAGGAGGATCATTGGGTTTAATCACTGTGATCAGACCAAAGGTCAAAATGATTTTTTTGCAATACACTTCTTTTTGCAATATGGCCTACTGTGTAAAGATTACATTGTTGTTGTTTCCTTCTGAACCTTTCAAACTCATTTTGTACCTCATAAAGTGTGTTGCGGTACTGAACCACAGATAGTTGTACATCATCATCCACTGGAAGCACGACATCGTAGTTAAGGGCGGGCTCCTTGGCTGGATTGTGAAACCTCCAGAGATAGAAATGATAGTAAGTGAAAGCACCAAATGGTAATATGCTCCTATTATTTAAATACTTATTTCAATTTAGCACGGGCAGAAAAACAAACTATCGATTTTACTATCGAAAACACATATCTCTCAATCATTTTGCTGTAAGGAAAACCACAGTTACTTATCCATCAATGAATTGGAATTCTTGATCTTTAATACCTGGCTACATATGGGTGTTGCAGGGCTTGCTCAGCGGTCAGTCGCTTGTCTGGGTTGAAAACGAGCAAACCTCTCAACAGGTCCAGAGCATCTGGAGGCACAGAAGGCTGGAGAAGATCCTCCAAAGGCACCTGTGGTCTGGGGAAGGAAGGAAGAGCCATATTTAAACCTTTTTTTTGGATGTTTAGCATTGTGTACTATTATTTTAAAAAAAGATTACAAATAATGAGATGTCTCAGAAGGAGAAACATTGTCTTTTGTATTCCATGCATCCATCTTATCAAAACCATACTGTACACTTAATGCAATGAAATCTCACAAACCTTGTTCATAAATGTTGTTAAGAAAGCACCAGGACGAAGAAACTCAGTTGAGAGGAGAATTTTGAGGTGTCAATATTTAACTAAGAAGAGTAAAAGATGGATACATAAGAATACTGCTACTTTTAAAATATAGCAAAGCTTTGGAGATTATTCAAGCAAACAATCTGACTCTCCCTGTTCTTCTCATTTCTCTGCAACAAACAAGGTGGTGTTTCACAGCTGTCATTGCTTAGTTTATGATGCTGCTTTGTCACTGTTGCGTCATTGCACCTCTGCAATAATCGAAGCTGCTGCTCTCAGAGCGTGTTATCAGCCCCCCTCCCCCGCTCTTGAAAGCCCTGATAATAATCTTCAAAGTGGAAGGAAGGAAATGTGTTAGTGTTACTAACAAAACTAGCTCTATACCAGGAGTTACAAGTTGAGAAAAGACTAGGCAGGATTATTAAATCACAAAATAATACAAAACGTTTTCTTACTTTAGTAACATTCTCTGAATCACTGAGGATCCATATTCAGACTTGATTGCTAGAATATCTGAAAAGGAAATTGCATTTAATGAATTCATAGTGAAGATTGCAGTCCTTTACTGAAAGTGCAGTGTGGGTGTTTTGAATCACCTTCTGGGCTGGGGTGGGGTATGGTGGTCATGATCTTCTCTATCTGGTTGATGGTGGACGTCCCAGGGAACAGCGCTTCCCCCAGCAGCATTTCTCCCAGGATACAGCCGAGGCTCCACATGTCCACACCTTTAGTGTACCTTTGGACAAGATGTACTTCTCAAAGTCTGGTACACTCATAACTACACACACACAGTTCAGTCATTGGAATTCACTTGGTTTAGAGGTACATTTTTCCCCCAGATCAAAATACATTTATTTCTTTTTACCTGTAGCACTATTAATCCATTTAAAATGAGTATTTGAGTGAGTTGCCGAATGTCTGAGTTATCAGTCATAGAAATTACAACCCCAAGGTGCATCACCTCGCAGAAGTAATGTGTGCATCTACACTTGGGTGAGAGGCTTGGATAAGAGTGAGATCATTCTTTGATATGTAGAAAGAAAAGTAGTTCCTATATTAAACTGTTTGTTGATTATCTTAAGTAAAGGGGTCACACCATGAACTATGTTTGGAATGTAGAGCAGTGTAGTGCTCTGTAGATATTTGAAAGGCAGATATCTTAATTTCTGATATTGCCAACATAAACAAAACTAACAACAAAACCATTAAGATGATAAAAAGCACTACAGGTGAGAGGAAATTATGTATTTTTTTATTTTGGGTCAACTGTCCTTTAAAACCACTGCTGTGAAGAACAAGCAGACCCAAGCAGATACTGAACCCCAAATCCCAATGCTCGACTCATGGCATGGCCAACAGTGTGTGTAAGTGTGTGTTCATCTCTCCTGCAGAGCAGGTGGCCCCTTGTATAAAAGCCTCTGTATGAATGTGTGTGAATGCTGACATGTGTTGGAATAAGCGCCTAAAGTGGTCGACACATCACTCATCACAGTTGATACCTTGTGGACCCCAGCAGGATCTCAGGAGCTCGGTACCACCGCGTCGCCACGTACTCCGTCAGCGCTGGATTCCCACTGTCCTCTTGGATCTGATTGAGCGATCTGGCCAAGCCGAAATCACACAGCTTGACTACACAGTCGGTGTCCAGCAACACGTTGGATGGCTGTGGGAAACACAGACAAGAGAAACATTCTTCACAGGGACAATAATAGTTCAGTTTTCACGTATTTACAGAGAGGTTAATTCAAGCAGCTTGACCATGATATGAAAACAGTGAAAAGAGATGCAACAACAGACAACTGGCAGAAAGAAGGAAGGAAATTCTAGTCAGTTCGAAACAGAGGATATTATAGTGTCAGCTGATTTTCCGCAGACTAGCAAGTCTTACAGAATGTGTTAACATAAACAGTATTTTGGACTTAAGTAATGGCTTGGATTTGCATAGGAGTTGAGAAAATGCCAAACAGTTATTGATTCCTACCCCTCCCCTTTTTCTACTGGGTTGAACATAAAAAGGAATTTGAAGAAGTCAAATAAAAGAAGACCTCAAACCAGAAATGTATGAAAGTGACTACAGGCCAAAAAATAGTTTGTATATTTTCTTATCTAGATTAATTTAATTCACTAAAGAATTTGCATTAGATAATGCCTCATTTGCATTTTAAACATACATTTTCAGAACACTTGTGATATAACAAATAATTGTATTAATGTAACCTGTAAGTAATCAACTGTAATGTCTCCCTTCATGAAAAAGTAATCAACTACCACAAAAGAAGATAAAGGAAAATGCATTCGGGCCTGTTGCTTAATATTCTCCACCTGCCTACTGTACCTTATGGTCCCTGTGGATAACATTTCCTGAGTGTAGGTATTTGATGGCTTTGAAGAGCTGGTACATCACATAACGTTTGTGGATGTCCTTCAGAAGGGTGCCTTTCTTTATCACTGCATGCAGGTCGGTATCTGTTACAAGCAGGAAAAAAAATTGATTATAACAATATGACTGTTATAGTAACACAAATGGATGAATTGTGAATCCAGGCTTCTCCGAATTAAAATACACAATCATTTTAGCAAAGTATTGTAATTTAAGTGCCAGGGAGAAACAGTGGAGGTCTGTGCTGAATGCTGCTGTATTCATGGTTTATACTGCAGAGAAGGGCGAGGCCAGTGTGTGGACTCAGCAGTAAGACAGTGCAGCCAGCCAAACACACACACACACACGCACGTACGCACGCACGCACGCGCGCGCACGCATGCACGCACACACGCACGCACACACACACACACACACACACACAAACACACACACACACACACACACACACATACACACACCTTTTCAGGGCCAAGTTAAACTAATAAGCGCTTCTGTAATCTTTACTGTTCCCTTATTGCGTCAAAGCATCAGACGATTCTTTCTTGAAGTGTACAAAACTTCCCAAACACTCACCCATATACTCAAAGATAAGATAAATGTCTTTATCATTTTGAGCTCTGACGACATTTAGAAGTTGGACGATGTTGGGATGATCGCCAAACTCCTGTAACAGAAAGGGGCGATGTAGTAACAGAAGCAACAGTTTCAGACTAATAATGATGACTGGCGCTTTTTGTGTAAAGGTTGTGAAAACAACAAGTTACATAATGGTCACTATAAAACCCATTACAACAACACTGGAATTTTACTGAAACTTAACAACAGCTGATTAAGGGGCCAGAAACACAGCTGAAGGTCACATGGATGTAGGTCAGCAAATAAATACTCAAGGATATGTTACATAAGGAAATCAAAGTAAAAGGTAGAAATCAATATTTGTGTTAATATTCCTAGATTTTGATTTGAATTTCTAAACACAATCATGTATTGTCACTATAATCTGTTTAATATCTGTGAATGGCGGTGAATCATTGTGTATAAATGGAGATGAGCATTTACACAACAAGGTGCTGAATGTATATCATTGTCTGGCTCAATAAAATGATAATATTAAGATATTTTATGATCTTAGGAAATGTTAAAAGAAATAAAGATATACACGTAAGTGATAAGGGAACATTGTCGCTGGTCATTGCCATTGACCTTGAGGATATTAAGAAAACTGAAGTCTCTGCTGCTGTTTGGTTTTTACCCCAGTGTGTCCCCAGCAGTGTCATTGCTCAATGGTTTGCACACAGTAAACTAAACAGCTGCAAATTCAGTTCAGAAACCTTTCCAGTATGTTCCTGCCTATAAAGCAATCAGCTGTGACGTAACATTAATGGAAAAATAAACAGTGCTGTGCTGATTAAGAAAGGCATGGTACAACTACTGTAGCAGTATCAGCATACATACCTTCAATAAAAAAACTATTTACAGTAAACGTTTTTGGAGTTAAATTCAAGAGAATGATAGTATGATGATAATTGTTACCTGGAGGAACATGATTTCCCTGAATGTCCGCTGCAAAAGAAAAGAAAAGTACAATTAGGATGTGAACTTTAAAAGGACACACAAGCCTCCTGCTCTATTTAATCATTAGCCAATCTTATCTTTCTATTAAAAAGGTCATCAAGCACTCACCTGGGCATCCGTCCTGTTCCTGAAGGCGTCAAAGATCTTCTTCACGGCCACGATCTCGCCTGTTTGTCTGTCAACAGCTTTCCATACAATGCCATAAGCCTGAGAGAGACACAACATGGTAACATCAGATCGCCATGCATGAGGAGGATGATATTCTGTCACACATTAATATTGTTTTCAACTGCATAAGTAAAGGAAACATATTAAAAGTGGTTCAAAAGTCATTATTGCACCACTTTTAATATGTGGCTTGTGTAAATGTGTAACTTTTAATTATAAAACATGTCAAATGCACATCTGATCACAAAAATGTGAGGACATGACCTCTGTGCCCTCAATAGTAGCAATGACGAAAAATCCATTGTGAAAGGAGAGTTAGGGTGCGGATAAAGGCGATGAAGTGAAGCATAACAGAGGCAGCAGTGATGCAGGTCACTCTTATTGTAACTAAACTAAATATACGTGAAACTAGTTCACTTGTATTTTATATTAGTTTTGTTGTTCTTGCACTATTTTTTATTATTTTATTGTTTTATGCCTCTCAGGTCTTCTGGGACGGGTCAGAACTAAACATGGAGAAGCACTTAAGATATTCATAGCCATGACTACACTGGAGCTGCTGTGCATATGAAAATAAAACCTTTGGATCTTGAAGCCAAACAGTGCTTCTAATTATAGGTACCTGAAGCACAACATGAAAGGATGCCAGTATCAAAGCAGACAAGGTTAAACAGCATGAGTCACCTCCGCCTTCAGGACAGGTGTGTGCAGTTAGCCAATAACACTTGTGTACGTGTCAGTCACCACCTGGTCATTGTACACAGCAGAGCAGCAATTTGTGAGTCTCTGTGGACAGTTTATGGAAAGAAACCAAGCTACGAATAGTCCTGTGGCAAGAAGGAAAACAGAGACGGGTTGCACTCTGAAGGGAATAAGTGTCCTCACACAACAGCTGATCTGCAAAGAAAGACTTTATCGTAAATAAACCTTTCATTGCAACATCATGGAGAGATTTAAGTCTGAATAATTTCAGGAATGTGTCTTAAACGGGGTTTAAAAATGTGGTAAACATTAATGTACAGGTGCCCAGCAGGTTGTTGTGAACAGGTTGTTGGTATAATCAGCATTGAAAGCGTTTGGCAACTCATAAAACCTTTTTGCAATAAGGAGTTGTGTATTACATTTACGAAAGTACTGCACTTTGTACTTCTACTCCATTACAGTTCAGAGGCAAATCCTGTACTTTTACTCTACAACACTTATGTAATACCTTTAGTTACTTACTTTGATGTTTAATATACAACACTTATAAGACTTTAGTTACACCTGGTAACATTCACTGGATACCCTACAAAATAAATACATTTAGCTGCACCTATAGCAGCTTTGATAAACACATTAATGCATCAATAATTATAATCAACACATATCCTATATTGTTCTGAAGGGGGACAGTTTGCATAATGACTACTTTTACTTATAGTACTTTAAGTATATTTTGATGCTAATACTTTTACAGTAACATGTTGTACTTTGTTTTAACTTATGTGCAATATCTGAGTACTTCTTCCACCTCTGGCCAGGGGTAAATAAATACACGTTTCCATTTTGAATCTAGTAAATGAAGAGGCAGAAAGTCACTCACCCCTTTTCCAAGTCTCTTCTTGATTTCATACTTGAGAGAAATGTGGTCCTCCACCTCAGAAACGTTTGTTGATTGATATTTTTTGCTCATTTTTTAACAATCCTCTTGCTCATGCAGAAAGCATTTCCACACTCTTTGATTATTCCTGAAAAAGATCTTGAATTCTCGGAAAACAGTAGTTAACACCGTTGGCGGAAGTGAATGAATGGTAAAGCGAGTTACTTCAGAGACTTGTGTTGATTTCCATAAAAAAAAAAAAACGTTTTTCTGCAGGCTAGTTCTGTATTTTATCCAGCAGCGACATGATAATCCACAAAGTGCTGTCAGACATCGCGTCGCTTACTGTTTAACTATCACCGTCGGTCGAGAAGCAGCAGGTTAGTTTTTAACTCAATTAAGTGACTGATACATATAATTTGTACTGTACAAAATGTGTTGTTATTTGTGAAGGTGATATTTAATTATCTCCGCAAGTTTTGATACTCCCCTCCTCTGCTAATGCAAACTGACTAAAACGTACACGTTTGTCTCTACTTGTCGTCCTGGTAACGCTGCTGTCTGGTTTCTTAAAGGAGCCGCAGCATAAAATGCTACCCAGACACAGGGGCCAAAAGTGTCACGTCCTTATCCAAAAACTGTCAGTCACTTCAAGAGAAATTAACACAAATACATAAAACCACTACAAAGCGAAACAAACTAACTTCAGAGAGATACAACTTTACTCAAAAAAGATGTCAACACAAAGTGTGTTACACAATCACAAAGAGCAAAGAAATGACCACGAACAGACCACAAAAAAACCCAACAAGACTACAACGACACGCAAAGCAACTGCAAAATGACATAAAATACCTAAGAAGGGCTAAAAAAAAAAAACTTACAGAGGTATACCAATAACAAAAAGAGACATACAAGATGTATCGGAAAAATTGACGACCAGCCACATTGATAAATAATTAGCTCAAAGAAACACAAAATGAGCTCAAACGCTCAAAGAGGCAAAGCAACCACAAATAATCCAAAATAGACACACAGCAACTACGAAGAGACAAAGAAAGGCCACAATAGAGCTATCCACAGAAAGATCTGTAACATACACCATAAAAAAAGGCTTGTTTGTCTTTGCTTTATTGTATAAGAGGTGTTAGGGGCCGGCCATGGGACATCTGGTGTGATCAAGGAGATTAGTACTATACAAAATGGGTGAGGCAATGGGATTATAGAAAGACCGTAGTTATGTTTGTACACTTTTGCATCATGCAAAGTGTTTTGCAAACTTGTTTTCAAGTTAATAGCACTGCCTGGTATCTGTTTGACTGCTTTTCCAGTTTCGACTTTAGCTCACTGGGACCTGTCCTCACAAGTAATGAACAATAAGGTGCTTCAACTATGTCCATGGTCAACAATGGATAACCCATAATACAATGTGACTTCAGAGAGAAACAGTAGTTGAAGTAAATGATTAACCTTGAAATAAAAACTGATAAACATGCAAAAAGGCAATTAAAACAGTAAAGATTAGACCTTTGCCATTTCATCTTTTCATGGGAGACTTCGACTTTATGAAATCCTGACTTTCGAACTGTTGCTAATAAAAGCTGCTACTGAGTTGAATTATGGGAAATGTAGGAGTCATTCTTTCTGGGGTTAAATCAGGTCATCTCAACCACTGCTGTATCAATTTTAACTTTGTTTCTTACATGGTTCGGCAAGTTCCTCAAATAAGCTGCTGGAGTACCCTCTTAGGAGGAACAAAATGGAAATGGTAAAGGTTACCATTTATATATGGCCTTTCTAAATGTATTAAAGACTCAAAGCACTTTACAACCAAAGCCAAGACATACATTGACACAGAAAAAAAAAATCACACACAATCACTAGTGGCTTAGTGATCGGGAGCAATTTGGGGTTCAGAATCTTGACCTAGGAAATTGCAGGGTCCATGTTTCAAACCGCCAACATTAAAGCAACCGGTCCAGAGCCACAGCTGCCCAGTATAATCAAAATAACATCTCGTTGAATAAGCCGTACAGCAAGTACTATTTAGTCCCTTCACATTTCTTAATATCCTGACGCCTGCCCTCTTGGAACATTTCTTAAGATGTCACATAAGATGTTAAATATTTTACACAGTCTAAAGACAAAACTTTGAACAAATCACACAACAAAGATGGAGGTAGATTTTTCATTTTTATTTCTAAAAAGGTGTTACATGCTCTTATTTAAAATCAAAACTATTATTTACAATGATAATTCTTAATAAATATGTTTTCCCTAATGATGTTTGAGGGTTGAAACATATTTCGCAAGCAAAATGAAGAGGGGGTGTGTCCACCTCGCTTTACCTACTTCATGTGGCCAGCCCTCACTTGTAAAGGAAATATGGATTAGGTTTGTTAACAGAAAAAAGGGCTAGAAAATGTACACAAACAACTTCTTCCATCAACATTTCAATATAAGTATTAATCTGAAGTGCAGTTTAACATTAAAGTCCATAAATTATTAAAGCTGCATTCCTTTTCTATTAACTGAGAGACTAAGTATGTCAGCTTCAGAACCTGCAGGTCCTGCATTAAAATTGATAGAAAAACAAAATGTAATACAGAACAGAAAATGCTAATCCGACCCTAAGTGGCCGGCAGTGGATAGAATTAAGGTACCAAAAAGAAACGAATATATATTTATCTTTCCAATGAGAAAGGCTTTGGCTGTTGCAGCCTTTTCTTAATCTGCAGACTTTGCCCGTAATAATTGTATCATGCTTCTTTGTTGGTGCTCTGCAAAAGTATAAAATTAGACCTTTTTGATATTACAGTACAAAGTTAGAAGTAAACTGTTTTGTCCAGAGCAGAATTTACAGCCAATGTTAAAGGTTTTTTCACACAAGTTTGGGTAGAAAAGAGGCCAATGGAGTGTCTCACAGCACAGATTAAACCTGGGGGGCAAGGCTGCAGGCATCATGATGTCCCAGACACTGAAGTACACGAGGCGAGGAGTTTGAATAGTACACAATATGAATAAAAAGGACATACGAAAAGAAATGGGCTGATGTGAGACAGATCTAGACCCCGTCCAGATCTGAACCTGCCCCATCAATAGCCAGAAGGAGAAGGAAGAGTGTTTTTTTTTAACTTAATAGATATTAGAGTC
This sequence comes from Notothenia coriiceps, assembly GCF_000735185.1. Taxonomy (NCBI): domain Eukaryota; kingdom Metazoa; phylum Chordata; class Actinopteri; order Perciformes; family Nototheniidae; genus Notothenia; species Notothenia coriiceps. Next base: position 134,542 of record NW_011344552.1, read on the forward strand.
AGAATTTCAGACAGGTGGATCGATGATGGGCCGAGGCTTTAGGAGGAGTGGAGGAAGCGGTTGAAGGCATTGTAAGCCGACTCCAGATCAAACAGCATCTGGCGCACCTGATTATCATCCAACTCGTCTGAGGCCGACATGCTGCTGAGGGTGGCCAGCCTGAGGAGAAAACACAACAACCGTTTGTTAAGACTTATCACAGACTGGCCTACGTTTAGCACTACTGGTTTAACTTATACAAGCAGTCAAGGAAATTGTCCACTTGTTGATATCCATTAAATAAGTTTTATAACTAGGTTTAAGAAAAGAATCTCCCTTTGCATAAATATATTAAAGCACGTCTTGACTTGTTCACTACCTCTTTGACAAAAAGCCCAAAAAACCAAAACGGATTTACATAGTAAATATGCAGTTACTATTGGGATTTACTAAGTGTCTGTTTAGGTATCAACCCCAAAGACGCTTCAACTAAATAAACATTACATTTCGCATAACCTACTCATAAGGAGACCAAATAATAGAATACATGTCAAGACTCACCAGAGGCTGACTTTGTCCTTAGCCTCTGAGTCTGGAGGCATGTTGCTCATTCTGTTCATGGTTTCCATCAGCTCCCTAAGGTCTGGCTGGATCTGGACCAATAGAAAATAATCAGTATCACAGTAGTTTCTAAAAGGTTTATTACACTTTTATACTTTTTTGTTGTATTTACCTCATCCATGGCCCTGATCTCCAGTCTGAGCTTGTCCATCACAGTGATGAAGAGCTGAAAGAGAAGGTGACGAACAATGAGACTTGCACATTCATCAACAAGAAAACAGAGCACATTCTTTGCTAAAAATCCAACCGTCTATCAGCCAATTATATTGGTAGATAAAAGCTGGCCGTTGATACGACTGGATGAGCCAAATTAAGTGTAACCACTTCAACCACTGAGTGCTTGAGCTGAAAACACTAAATAATTTCATAAACAAACATTTTTTATCATGGCACACTTCCAAAATAAGCCTCCTGTTGGAGTTTAATATGACGGAGAGCAGAGAGGACGTACAGAAACTATATCTGCAATGCAGCGGTTCAGGTTGCCCTTGTCATCCTTGATGGTGATTGGCCGGTCCTCCTTAATCCTTTCCATGGCTAGTGGGCAGTCGAGCTATGAAAGAAAATAAAAAAGTTACATTTTGACGAAGAAAAATATAGGAAAACTATAAATCATAGAGTAGTAGTATATACCTATATATACGTCTATAGTAGTATATACCATTATACTATATACGGGTAATATATATAGAGCTACGTGATGAGTAGTACTAGTCTTATATATATGAACTGCAATTGTCAAGCCGCGTTCTAATTGCCATTGGAACAATGTTCACACTCGTCCTAATTATGTCTTGCATCAATT
>NW_011344552.1:135985-148485 GCF_000735185.1 Notothenia coriiceps
TATATATATATATATATATATATATATAACTGCAATTGGTAGAGCACCTTCATTGCCCATTTGTGAAAATGTTCACAACGTTAAATAGTTCATTGAATCATCTGCTCTTCAAAAGAAAAACTCACTCTGTACTTTCTGCAGTAATCATCGATTGAGCCCACATCAGAGCCCTGCACCTGTTTGAAGGCGGCCTTGTACTGGACCAGCAGCCTGGAGCAGGAGGCGGTGTACCTGGAACAGAATACTGCACGTTAAAAACAACATAGAAACCTCATAATGAGTTGCAACTTGTGTGATCCCAACATTTCCACACTCCACAGAGTTATAAAGCACAAAAGTAAATATTATATTAAAAAGGAAAACATTTCCAAAATGTGAACATTATACACAAAAGTATCTAATTAAATATTCTGCTTCAATCCATATTTGATGGTGTTAATTGTTTCAAAAAAGACGAAGAGGATGGGAATAACACTACACCTGTATACAAGGGGCGATCTAGCAGCAGTCCAACAGCACTATAAATGACATATAACCATATAGCATTTAAAGCAGGCCTACAATTTATAAACTCAAATACAACTCACTCATTGGGCGTGACACAGTCTTTGATGTAAGCCTTCTCCAGAGCCTGAAGGGTCTTGACAACAGCAAACAGCTCTGCCATGTTATCATACCTTCAGAAACAGGGAAGAAATGTGTTACAACACTAACAGTATGATGAATCCCTGGGGTACTCTGTGTTCAGATAAGGCTGGCAATTGGTCAAAAATAGGACACTTACTTCTCTCGTTCTCTTGCATTTTTGTACAATTTCACCTCCTGAAAATAAATGATTTGTAATTTATTTACTAGTAGAATATTACTTTTTTTGTACGGTTTTAATACAAATATGCCTTGGAGTAGCAACATCCATACAATTGTATGTTTAACACATTTTCCCCAGAACAATTAAAAATAATATATTACAGATCATTTGAATTACATTAATCATTGTGCTGCTCTAGGGTTTATGCAGCTTCAAATCCTGTTTGCCAAATCATTGATAAAGCACAAAAGAAGTTGTTACATTTACCTCATATAACTCAGGCTTGTTTGCCGGAGCTGTGGAAAAAAAAGATGACATGCTTTGAGTGACATAAACTGTATTTTACTGTTGAAAGGAGGAGAGATTTTAACTTGAATACATCATCAGAAGACATTGGATTTATTAGAATGACTTACCTCCTCCCACCCCTCCTGTAACTGGTATGCCATGGAACATGATGCCGATGTGTCAGTCCTTGATCTGAATTGAGATTTAAGTTATAATGTGACTCAAAACTGACTGATAAATATGGCCAACAATGTATACATATGTAGTTTATGGACTAAACACATCCAGGCAAATCTATCTTTACAGAGAAGGTAAACTTTCCCACCATTTACAAAAAAAGTGTTATTATAGTTTATTTGTGATACACGTGTTACTCAGGAGAAGCATCATACAAATGAACCTTTTCACAAAGTAAAACATCCACCTTTAGGAAAGAATCTTTCAGGCACAATTTTACACACAAATTGAGACATTTAAAATAAGTGTGTTGTTAAGCCGAATGCAAAATGATTTATGGGGCTCGTCACCTTGGCTCTGGGCAAGTGTTCAGCACATTTATAAAAGGAGTTTAGATAAACATCGCAGGTCCGCAGTAATGTTGAAATTGTGTTACAATACTTTTAAGAAGGGAAAATCATTCTCAACCTTAATTTATTTTAAGCACAGCTTTGGGGTGATGTCCCGAGGTTTATTATTTTTCAATTAAACAGATCAACACCATAATAATAATAATAATAATAATTGTTGAGCAAAATCTATGAAAAGCCAGAATTTGTTCGCTGTAAATACCATATATCTAATAAGTACGGGTTAGCCACATTAGTTAAACAATACATAGCTTACAAATGCTGCCGTGTTGACTAGAAATCGTTGTTTCACTCAAATAAGTTTTTGATCGACGAAGAATTAGAGAAAAACATTCTTAACGAAGACAATCACCAGCTTTCAATGTCTTGTTTTGCTAAACTAGCTAGCCTGAAGTTAGCTCTCTAGCTAGCTCGTAAGCACTTCCTTTGTGATTTATTATAATTGGACGATAGCGCTTATTGTTCGTAAACAATAATGTTTCTATACGTGTCCATTATTGTGGTAACATGTCAAAGGCTCGCATTATTTTTCACTATCAGTGTTTAATCAACGAAATGAAAAGACATTTAACTCACCCCTTCGGCAAACTGCTGTGACGTCAGCGTAAACACACCTTCTGCGAGGACCCAAAGACGTCAATATATTAGGTGTCCATTGTGCCTAAAAGAAAACCAAATATTTAATTAAAGATTAATAAATACCGAATTAAAATTAAACAGTTCGTATTTGTGATATTTACATCTATCGTTTTAAAGGCTTTAGAGTAAAAAACAATTTTAAGATTCGTTTATATTTTTTCATTTTTACCCAGTCGAAATCAGCGGCAGCACATCACCGAGGCGCGAGACTCAAACAAACGGAAGAGGACACATTTCTGAAGAAACGATAATAAAGTCTAAGCTATATAAGTTTAAAGAAGGACAAACGAAAGCTAGAAACATCCCAGAGCCATTTTATGAGGTCAGTTCAAATCTAATATGACCACTTGTGTTATAAGGAGAGCTAAAGTAAGGCATTTATAAATACAAATCACCTAACGTTAGCTGTTGCGATGGTGGCTAACTGATAGTTAACACCGGTTTGTTCCTTAGTTAGAAATGTGTTAAAATGATGGTGTGATTAAATTAACAATAACAAATCGAACGGGATATTGCTCTTAAAGCAAACTGTATATTACTGTCGATGTAGTGCAAATAGTCATTCATTCATTTAATAATTTTGTAAATGTTACATGTTGTTTGACAAACTGTGGTATCAATGTTTTACATTTTTTATGCAAAGATTTCTAGATTACCTTATTGAACAACAGTATTTTGTTTTGTTGAATGTATTTCAGAGCTTTATTCCCCTCTTGCCATGAAGACCTCCAAACCATCTCTACAGACCTCCACCCAGGAGGAGTGTGGAGTTTGGCTGGACACTGTGCAGCTGAAAGGAAAAGCTAAGCAGGTGTGGAAACTAGCTTTTTAAATTCTGATTGAATAGCTATTTTGCTAGCTCTATAAATAAAGGTGTGAATCAAGACATTTAACAGTGAGTATCTTAGTAGGATTTTTACTTACCTTTTGTTACATCTTGTGTTTTAGAAACGAGCCCCTCGTCCCATTTCTAAGCTGCTGAATCCCTTCACTGAGGGCAGGGGATACAGTTTGTCGGTGGCACTCAACTTCACTCAGACCAAAATGGAGATGCCAAAGACAAAACAGAGCGCTTTATCCACCTTCTTCACAGCTCAGCGCAGAGGTATGTTGCAAGATCCCTACTGCCATCAGGTTGTCAAGACATTTTCTTAGGATAGATATCATCTTATTTTAAATAAGGCCATTCAATTAATAACAAAGTTACAACAGATAAAACACAGACAATACAGGCAGACGAATACAGCGGTCGTAAAACACACATTAAATGGCACATTAATCAGTCAATATGCAAATAAAAGAAACTATTATAAATCATTAAAAACTGGCAAAATTTAAAACAACTTCAATTATGAGATATAGCAAACACATCGACCAGTGTTAACATATTGTTTTTTTCTACACATTCTGTCTGAAGTTCTCAATAAGATGACAACTTCTGAAGTGCCAAACACAGATCATCTGCAGCCTTCTTCATCAGCCGCCTCATCCACGCATGCCCTCACTGCACCCACGCCTGTGTCATCGGGAACAAAACGAAGACGTGAGATGGATCTTGAAATATCTGACTTACACAACTCTGACCCTTGTGTGTATCATGAGTGGGAAAGTGAAAATGTGGCTGAGCCTGAAGCATCAGAGTGGCAGGAAGCAAGTCACACACATTCTCAAAACATGGACCGTGAATATGGAGATGAGCCGTTTGAGGAGATAAATCCACCACAGAGTAAGAGGAGGGCCACTGCAGCCTCCTCTTTCCCAGCTGACAGTCAACCTCCTCCTCAGGCGTGGAGTCAGGATCCGCTGCTCACATTTAGCCAATATTATGACGATGAATGTGACCAGATTAATGAGAAAAATACTACAGGGAAGAACTCTGAGCCAAGTTTCCCATACAGTTTACAAAGTGAGGATGCCTTTGGTATTCAGATCGATGTGGAAGGTAGAACCTCAACTCAAAGATCCTTGAAAAACACTCAGATGGATGATGAGAAAGAAAACAGCAGGGTTTGGTCTTCTCTGTCCCCCAAAAAGCACTCGGCTCTCTCTCATATTGAACCTCTTTCTTATCATAAATGGACAGAACCAAAAAGTGCATCACCTCAAAAACATATTCCCGTGCAGCCTTGGAAAAGGGCTGATAAAGAGGAGAGCCCTGAGTCACAGTTCAAGTGGACAAAGCCAAGCACTCCTTTAAAACAGCGAGCGCCACAGCAGTCCTGCAGGGAGGTGGACGAGGACAGTCTGGCCATGTTGTTCACTCAGGACTCTGAAGGCTTCAGGGTGATCGCACACAGAGGTCTGCAAACCAGGAGTCCACTCAAAGATCAGAGTAACACAAACTGTGGGACGGGGAGAACGAGCGCTTACACATCTCTGGTGGAGGAGGAGGACGACGAGATGCTCTTTACTCAAGACTCTCAGGGAAATATGGTGATCAAACACTGAAAGAAGTCTTCGACACACATGTTATTTGAGCTTATATCTTGATAATTGATCTCCACCTTTTGTGTCCTCAAGTACTGAAACAGTTTTAAAAAGCTAAATTATACTGTTTGTTTCCATAATGACCGCACTCACTTAAAAGCTACTTGAAAATGAAAATATTGAAACTTAATCTGTGACTGTCTTACCTCTCTTTATCTGTAAATATTGTGGATTTTTCTTGATTTTTCAGTCTTTATCTGTTTTTCAATTTGGAGCGTCCTTGTCATTATTGTGATATTTCTCGTCTCTGATAGTGAAATATCTTGTTCTCTTTTGCAATAACACCAACAAGCAAGAACTGAGGGTTTTGGTTTTATTTGAAAAAGGATACACAATAACATCAAGTTGTTTCATGTAAATTAAACGTTTTGAAAAGCATTAGTGGTGTAAACTTCTCTTACGTATGCTGGTGCCATGTGATACATTGCTACAAAGTGATAGAGAGAGTAGGAAGTGCTCAAGTGGATGTTTACTACTACTATCAATTTTAAGAGTTTACAAATGTGCAGTGCTTGTAACTTGATGTCTAAATATTCATAGAAGTTAGTAGTGAAGACTGATTATATATATAGACTGCCAGTACAGTACTACATGACGCACATTATGCGCATTAAGGAGTTACTAAGACACACTTCATTTGATGGAAAATATACCACATTGTCCCAAACGTAACTCCAAGTGATGTTTGTGAACATTATGTAACAGTTTCTCTAGAATAATGTATCTGCTGTGATCTAAATTGTGCTTTAACTCTCAGATAGTGAATTTTAAAAAAGCACAGTGGTTATAATGTTGAAATATAATGGTTTGTTACATAAATGCCTTCATTGCTAGTGCGCAGACATGTAAGAAAAGGTAAACACACTGTTTGTGGGACTTAAGCCTGAGCTATTTATTGTGTGGGGATGTGTTTTGTAGTGAAGATTAATAAACCTTATCACTGGTTCAACTTGTCTTAATAGTTTCAAAGTGCTACAGAGATATGACATTACAAATTGAGAGACAACGAGCAGACCAAAAGTGAATCTGTTGCAATAATCCCTTTGTATTTTAGACGGAGAGATTATTTAAAAAAAAGATAAAAACAAATGCTAAGGATAATGAAGCGTCCATCAGCCTGCCATCTCAGTGGGCTCCGTCACAAGCCTGGAGCCGTTCCACACCGTCTTGAACTGCTCCGGTACTGGAAACTCCCTCTGTGGTACAACAAAGAAGAACAAACATTTATTTAATTATATTTTCATAAATTATGAAAAAAAAAAAATCAAACAAAATCTAATGCATACTGAGAATGTTTCTTATTCATTGCAATGTGCCTTTGCATGAAAAGATCTGATTGGAAGAAGCTTCCCAGTTCACACAGATCCCTCCCTGTCCCTTTCTATCTCAGACACTCACGTAGTCGTCGTCTTGTGGTACCAGGATGTTCATCTCGGAGCTCTTGGCACTGACGATGTCGCAGTTCAGAGAGTCCTTGCTCAGGTAGACCTGGCAGCCCTCTGTCGTGTTGATGGAGATGGTGGGAACCTTTCCCAACACCTAAAGAAAGACATCTCGAAATGACTGATGTGGCAAAATGTGCACTGATATAAAAATTAAACTGATTGCAAAATTTTGTAACAGATACAATGAAAACAAGTGCCACCTGACACTGAATGAGAATATAGCGCAGCTGCTGCTTGCATACAAAGTGAAGCTAAATGCTAGCCATCACAGTTGATGAGCATTGCTGTAATGCTGCATTCATGTGGTGCAAAGATAATCGAAAATCACCTGAAATCAGGAGAACTGCTGCCAAACTCAAACATTTCGCCATAATATGTGAATACATCTGTTCAAGCAGATGCCCTAAAGCCGGAATGTTGGATCTGAAAGCCAATATTTTGTGTTCCTCACCTGTATTTGAATTGACTTGGAGTTGATTATCTCCACAATCCCAACCACGTTCTCAAAAACTAAACCCAGCTTCTTGCAGTTGTCTGGAAAGAGATGATACGTGTAAAGTAAGTCATATTCAGAAATGATTCATTACATTTCCAGTCTATTTTCAGGCCACTCACCAATGATGATGGAGTTAATTTTGCCCTTAATCTGCAGGGTGGAGTTGTTGCAGCCGAAAACGTAGGCCACTTGTTTTAACTCTGTCTCCTCTATGACCAGGTCGTGTTTCTGTTCAAAGTTCTCCTACAACACAAGGAATTGGATTCAGTCAATAACATGTGACATACCATCACACAAAAAGGTTACTTTCTTAAATAGAAACATTTGACGTACCACCCTCCATTTCTTCCCATCCAGCATCATCAGAGGGGGTCTTTTCTGGACGGTTGCCTTGGAGGAGTTCATGTTCCCCGGAGACTTTGTTTTGGTCGGTGCTGCTTGCGAACGCAGATTTGGGTTCTTGTGGGTCTTTTTTTCCTCTGATACATGCTTTAGACCTATAGATTTAAAAAAAAATGTATTTGCACATGCAGGGATGTAAGAATGAATTTATATATGTGTGAACCACCTCAGACATTTTAAACAAACCAATTATAAAGAAAACATTATGTAAAATGTGTTATTCATGTGAAAAAAAAATAAAAAAACGTTTTATTGTAACATAAAGTTAATGTAATTGTCCAGTTTTCAACAAAACAAACCACAACATAGAAGTCCTAACACAATAACAAAAAAATGCCAAAGAGAAGATAGGAAAATAATAAAAAGATATAGGGGACGTAGACTAAAAGTAAATACAAAGACTATCACAACAAAAGTGTATCATTGTTAATTGTCACACTTAATTCCTTTTAGTTTAATTGATTTAAGTCTGTCTAAAAAAGTCAAATTTGTATAATACTTAGTCCATGCTTTACTATAACCTTTCTTCAACCCACCTTTAGTGATGTCCATGCCTTGGTTGAGCTGGGCAAACAGTGCTGAGTGTGGGGGGGTGCCAGTCTGAGGCTGGGAGTCATCAGTGAAGACCGGAGGTGGGCCGGGGGGAGGAGGGGGAGGTGGGGGAGGACAGGAGGGAGCGCTGGGGGGTTCAAAGATAGAAGGAGGAGCGATGGGGCCCTGGAGGGTAGAGAAAAACAGGCTTTAAATGAAAGTAAACGCAGTGGTGACAGGTGGTTTATGAATGAAAGCTGCAGGGACATTTCTCTCCAGCAGAGGGAGTGTTGCACTAGAAATATATTGACGCTTCCTGTCTTTTTGACCACATGGTGTATGAGATTGTTTCCTGACTACATGGTATATGACACTTTTTACCAGTCCTAAGACCTTTATCTTCCTTTAGCTGCTTTTACTTTCTATAAAAGGTTTGTACTATGTGTTTATATGTTGTACCAGCTTGTTCCCAGCTCTTTGTTATAGCTATATGATGTTTACACAGGGGGGAATATTCAAACCAACGACTAACTATATCATCAATTCAACAAATGGGAATATTCTAAATATCTTGTGCATTTCCCATACAGATTTCTAAAACAATTATTATGAGGGTAGCAAAAATCCAGGTGCTGGAGGAAAGAAAGGCCATCCTTTTGAGTGATGTTGTGTGTGAGCATGCCTGACAAAAGACTGTTAGATTGAGAAATTCTACAATAAAACTTGTCTAGATCTTTTGATACAGTGCGCAGGTTTTTGTGTAGTTCTCTCAAAAATTAAAATCAACCTGACCTACTTTGTCTATCCGTAAACTTTGGCATCTCCGCTAGAATTTAAAATGAAGTTCAGTGGCTTTGAAAATTGTTGCTGACTGACTAAGTGGTAAATCTAATCAGTGCTATCCAGTCCACATCAACGTGTCTAAAAAGAAGGGCTTTAACTCTTGAGATGTGTACAGTAGAAGTTCCCAGCTTTCTATCGACTACAGTGAAGAGAAGCACGCACGCACACACACACACACACACACACACACACACACACACACACACACACACACACACACACACACACACACACACACACACACACATTTGCACACAGACTGAAGACCTTGCACAGCTGCCAGAGACAGACACACACACCTATCACAGCGGTTCAACTGTCACATTACGCGCTTCTGAGTGCAGCTGAGACTATTTGACCTTTGACCCGAGGCACATGTGTCGTGAATATCACTGCTGAACAATGCTGACCTGTTACACTAAACAGCTCAGCGCATACCACTGGATTAGGACCAGCAACGAGTGTGTGTGTGTGTGTGTGTGTGTGTGTGTGTGTGTGTGTGTGTGTGTGTGTGTGTGTGTGTGTGTGTGTGTGTGTGTGTGTGTGTGTAAAGCCACCTCCATATGTTGGCCTGTGCATGTGAGAGTATAAGCGTGTCACTAAACCCTGCCGGCCTGCAGATGACGGCTGTGTTAAAGCGGGACCAGCCCAGCGGTTTAGGTTACGGCTGGCTGTGTGACTCTTTGTCGGGGTTCTTCTGTGAAGAAAACATCCATTCAAGTAAACCCTGAGGACCACCTGTTAGTACCCCACACTCCCGTCCTTGTAGGCACACACACTCCGTCCCTCACACACACTTCAGCTCTGTCGTCTGATAGTAGCAGGGACAACAGCTGACACACACACAGCCACTGGAGGCTCTCAAGTTTCTGCTTGTAGAAAACACACACAGCTGTTGGGCATTAGCATCACATCAGGCTTTAACCAAATCATTTAAAACGTTTAACATTTGGGGTCCTTTGCTTGCTCGTAAGCCCTGAACCTTATCTCTCCTTCATGAATGATTTATATCTTTAAATTCATATTAGAAATGAAGTTTAACATCGTCTTATCAGATGTCACAGCCTCACACATCTACAGTCTCCCTCCATGCCCACCCTCTCCCCCAGTTGCCCACTTTTAGCATTTTTCAGAAAAATTAGCAATGGATGGACCTAGTTTCAGACCTGCAAGTGAAATTAAACTCTTATCTAGCCATAAAGAATGGAGACAGGAGGAAAACTGCTAAAATATTCCTCCTAGCATTTGGGGAAGTCAGTGGTCCAGGTCAAGAAAAAGTCCAACACATATTCCCTCGTCAAACCTTTAGTTTTTTTATCTCAAATCTTAGTCTCGCTGTTTATGTTGGTATAGGTTTTTGATAGCAGCTACGCTGGCAGTTTCCCCCTGTTTCTAATGTTTTGCTATGCTAACCAGGTTAAAGCTTGATAAGTACGTACGGATATGAGTTTGGTATTTATCTACTAATTTCACTCTCAGCAAGAGCACAATCAAATAAAAGTCAATACACATATTTCCAAAAAGGACAAAAAATGCTTGTCCTTGAATTAATAAAGATGAGTCTGGCTTACAATAAATAAAAAGGGTCAAGTGTGCGTAAAAGGATTTGGTTTCAAGCCATAATAATCTCTGGGATCTTGTGAGTGCAGAGGAGTCCCAGAGGAGACATCCATAAACAGAAATATGTGGGAGTGACGGAGGTTTTGGGAGATCCACGGCGAACCCTCGGGTGCAGCTTCTGGAGAGGAGCTCATTCATTCATGCTCTCTGCAGCGGTTTATGTAACCGGCTGCTCCATAACTAAAAATGGAAGTGTACTGCAAAAGCAGGAGTTAATTTGAGCTCCGATGTAAAAATATCTCAGCCTGCGAATGGAAACTAGATGAAAAGACAGCTAAGATAATAAACAAGTTGTTACAGCAGTAATTTATTATTTGCAGGCATGCGTATGCAAAACTGGGAAAAAAGGGTCTGGAAGCACTCATTGAGAAATGTTGGGGCTGGCCTCACCCCGCTGCACCATGACTCGTGCTAGGTTGCGCATCAAAATGTGTATCTTTAAAGACGAGTCTTGCGCCATGGTTTTGAAATTGTAAAACCAATCTTGCAAAATACCAATATGTAGCTTTACATGGCTTCTCCTCTGACACCCCCTTGTTTTAACCAAGAGTTACTCAAATGATATGGAAAGGCCCACCAAGCAAATTGACAGGAAATGTTCCCAAATGTGATAAATGAAGCTCTGACAATCTAGGACCCTGTTTCTGATACGTACCTTAAAATACAGCAGCTGGTTCTGTGCCTTTCAGCATATAAAAACCCGATACATTGGTAAATCGTTTGATTTTTATCAGAGGGGCTCTTAACTTTGAGAGAAGAAGTACTCACGCTCATGCACCACTCCAGTCCTGTAGTGTGGTGCTCTTTGATGAAGGACTGCATCTCGGTCCAGATTCCAAGGTAGGAACGCACCCAGTCTACATGACGTTGGTCGCTGGGGGAAAAGGGGAGTTTGGTTTGACAAAGATATGATGGTCAGATGAAAACAGAGAGGAGAATGAGGTAAGCAGTGACGAAAAAAGGTGCAAAAGAAAAGGAAAGTAAGGGTTGGTTAGAGCAGAACATCATGAACATCTAAAGTGAAACATTTTACAGATTAAGAGAAGCAGGCTATTGTAGTCATAGAAATCTAACCTAATGCATTTTAGAAATAGAAGTCCATTTGTATTTAGAAAACCTTGCACAAGCGTTTTTACTTCCATTTATCATCACATCTAGACTTGAATTTGTAAGATCAGAAGTACAATTTGTGCTATTAGGCAATGTACTGCAAGTTATCCAAATCACTCAAAGATTCATTTAAAAAAAAAAATCATGGCGCAAAATTCCAAGTATCACAAGTTCAAGATTGTCATTGTTTTAAAATTAGGTTAAACATGGAATAATCAATTTTTTTGACAGGACATTTATTGTGCTGTGAAAAACGAGTTACTTACGTTTCCTTGTAGTCCTTCAGCACTCTGTTGGTGTAGAAGATGGCAGAATCATTCAGCTCCTTCACATATGGACCCGGCTTCTGACACTGAGAGATATTCATGCTCATTAGGAAACATTCATCTCAATGTTAGTATGGCAGAAACACTGTCAGACGTATCTGTCTTTCAGCAGATTTGTCATAATGACATACAGTAGAGAGATGTTGGATATGACCTGTGTGGTAAAGGTCCGTCCTGACAGAAACACTGAGCAGCTCTCGAGGCTTTTCTTTGAGAACTCAAGTAGAACATCTTTGATCTTAATCTAAATGATTTTCATCCCTAAACTCAAAGGACAGAGACTGATGAAAGGCAGATAGTGGGACACATGCTGTAAAACACAGTGGGCTGTGTTTATTTATACTTATCTGTCTGCGACATTGTTATAGTTTTAGAAGGGGATAACAAACATTCACATTTATTTACATATTAGGTAAGAGAACTTAGATTTTTTTACTTAGAGTTGAACTTTTTCTGACTTTGTATGGTTTTACATGTGCGTGCCAATGTTCAAATACCATTTGTGTATCTTAGATGATCAAAAAGTAAAACCTACTTTCAATTTAGGATGTTTTTTCCCCCTTGTACATCATTTATATTGAAAGAAAGATGGATATTTTCCATGCCTACATTTTATTGAAGGTTAAAGTTGCCTTGAAGGAGTTTATTTTATTCTTTTGTATACATACGTGTTTTTGTGCTTTTAATGTTATTTTAGGCTGACACGCATCTTCTTACGTGTGTTGTCCTGTATACATTAGTGTGTTTTAAACTGTGTAATGCTCATCTTCCTCACCACAGCCACCCAGCCCAGAGCGGGGATGCTCTCGCTGACGGCCGACAGGTGGTTGAAAAGGTTGCTGCCGCGGTTTCGCTCACGGAAGCTCTGGATCTCATGGATGTGATCCGAAATCGGCTTCAGCAGGTCTTTCAGCTCCA
>NW_011344552.1:152281-154903 GCF_000735185.1 Notothenia coriiceps
TGGTTGGCCAAGCACCAACCCAAACATCTGTCAACAGTAAGTTAATCATGGCGTCGTTTATTGCCACCATCTACCTCATACCTGACAGAGAGATTTGCGATCTTCAGAATTGTTTTAATTAAATCGAACTTTTATCAGCAGACGGAACTGATATAACTGTAATGGCAGATCCATTCTCAGTATAATCTGAATGATTATTCCTACCTTCAAAATCATTTGGCATTACTGGGAAAGGTTTATACAGCATCTTTTTTGTTCAATCAGTATGGAACTGGGATATACACAGTTAAAATGTATGTTTGTCAGTTCCTGGTAACCAGCGCAGCTGAAACTTTTGGCACACACAGGCCAATGGGATGATAATCATATATCAGCTCTCTCACACCACACGCACAAAGAGGCCAACTGGGATCATATTCCACACACAACACAGGCACACACACACACCACACCCAACACACACCACAAACACATCATATTTTCCACTGACTGGATACAGATGCGTACACACACACACACACACACACACACACACACACACACACACACACACACACACACACCTCTCTCTCCCACCCCCCTTTCTCTATACGTGAACATGCTGGGAATGTGTTGTATTAGCGTTTTCTTAGTCAAAGAGCCGTGTAATCCCTCTGTGAACGGCTCGGCCCGCTGGGGAACACAGGAGGGAGGACACACACTGACACACAGAGCTGAGATAATGATCACTTTTGAAACATTTGATGCCGTTTGAAACAGAATGACATGAGAGTTGCATCCCCTGCTGCAGTTAGCTTAGCAACACCAACCACAGCAGCCAATCCTAATGATAAGATCTAGTCACATGACAAAATCAACAAATACCAACAGCAATAATGGTAGTGGGAAAATCATGATAATGTTACTTTAACTGTTGTCAAGGTCTTGGTAGATTACTTGGTGGCACACATGATTTATGTTGCAAATAAAACACCAATAAATAACTTTTTAACTATTGTTTGCCATCCAGTAAAAGTGGTCTGGTTTTACCTAACAGTAAACTCCCCTCAAACAATAGACTCTAATTTTACAGTCTTACACAGGACTCAGAGTTAAGGGTAAAGTGTCAAAAAATATCTGGCACAAAGGCATATTTTCTAGAGTTAAGGTTTCTAAATCAATCCTTTTATTTATTATGCATTATGTAATCAAAGGTCTAGTCAATCATTCTATTATTATCACCATCAGCACGTCGTACCTGTGCAGGTTGCTGGTGAGTGGCCACCATCTTGAGGAAAGTTCTCTGGGTCTGCAGTGCGGTGTTCACCATGTCCGCCTGTCAATCATCAAGAAAAAAGGTTAAATAGGTTTGGATTATAATACGTGTAACAAGCAGCATGTGTAGTGAAAAAAAACAAAAAGGCAGCAAAGATACTTGTTTAGGTTCACTAAAAGATCAATGTTTGGTTTAACAAGTGTTTTACGATATTTAAGAGAAGTTTCACAAGCCGTAGTTTGAATCAGTGAAAATATTTACGTTGGTTTATTTTCTATTTACCGGTAGTATAGTTTCATGGTGCACACACATACTTGCCCTTAACATGTTTCCACTTTGACTCTGATCCATTGAGTGCATGAATCCCCTATACAATATTACCTTGCTCCTTAGATTGCTTTATTAATGTCACTATTTTTGGTGACTTTAGATTGGCCCAGATGTCAAGCAACAGTCCTCTTTAACCCACCTT
This sequence comes from Notothenia coriiceps, assembly GCF_000735185.1. Lineage (NCBI taxonomy): Eukaryota > Metazoa > Chordata > Actinopteri > Perciformes > Nototheniidae > Notothenia > Notothenia coriiceps. The sequence continues at coordinate 154,009 of NW_011344552.1, forward strand.
TCGTTTACCTGTGAGCTTCTCAACCGTTGCCCCCACAGGAAGCGCCTAATCCCTGCGTTTTTAGTTCACTTCCTGCAATTGGGTCAGTTTATGTTCTCACTGCAATTGAACCACATGAGAGTTTGCTTGCTTTGACACCCCTCTCACACTCAGTCTCAGCTGATTGTTTTGGCCCAAACTAGATATTCACAACGGACAAACTAAAGAAGGTTTGATGAAAACTGACTTATATTGGCTTTTGAAAGTGGCTTAATTCATGGAACTAAAACAAAACAAGTCAACCTTTCACATGGGACACGAACACCAGTCTCCTGGCTGCAGTGTTTGTGTAACTCCTTCACCCCCCCCTACGTGCCTATGTAAGCAAACTTCTATGGACTTTAATTTAAAATGAATTTGTTAACATAAAAAAATAAACCTAAGAGAAAATACATTTCCCTCAAATTGTGATTGACAGTTTGTGTTTGCATGATGGTGTATTCTGAACATAGAGAATATTACAGTGCATGACATTCTTTCAATCTCTTTCGTTTATGCTTTCATCGTGTTCTCCCAAGCTTATTGAAATCCAGGGCTGTGAATCTGTCTGTCTTACACATACAAAAGAAAAAAGACACACACACACACACACACACACACACACACACACACACACACACACACACACACACACACACACACACGCTCACTCATGGCCGTTTCTCTCCAAAAAACAAAAAAAGTATAATTCAACACCACAGACGATTCGTTATACTTCTTTTTGGGATGTTATTATTTTTTGTAGATTTGTTGAGTACGTGTTTCCCCATATTTCGGAGCAGTAGTAAAGGTAAGGGAGAAATAGACTGTTATAAAGAGTATTCTTCTTCCAGAATGTTCTTAGTGTGATACAAAA
>NW_011344552.1:154941-165811 GCF_000735185.1 Notothenia coriiceps
CACACACACACACACACACACACACACACACACACACACACACACACACACACACACACACACACACACACACACACACACACACACACACAGTTCGTCTCAGCCAGCTGGGTCCTGTGTGTGTCTGAGACCTGCAGTCGCGGGCCAAGGGAACCACCGGGGAGGCTTTGTCCATAAAAGGAGCTCTGCAAACTTAGAGAAACCACCTCTGGCTCTCGCTCACACACTGGCCCTCTTTCTCACCCCGTCCAGTGATGGGACGCAGAGATACAGACTTTCTTTCAAGGAACAGAGGAAGATAAACCAACATTTTCTTCTGGGATTTCTGTCTGCCCGCCTTTAGTCTTCACTCCCTGTTGTTCTGGATTTATTCAGCTATTATTGCCAACTGGCTGACCACAAAACACACAGCCCTCTGATGGGAGTACAGGTCATTACCAAAAAGGAAACAGTGCTCCACTGGCGGTTTGATAAATGAAAGTAAGGTCGTAGTTCAATCATACTCCCACCCTTGGCTTTGGGGACATGAAACCTTGGGCGATGGACCTCCCAAACTCAAACATCACCGTCCTTCAGCCTTCAGTGCAGCACTTCTTTAAGTGAGATCAAAAGCAGAACAATCCATGTTTGTTTAGAAATGTGCATCCGATGAAATGATGGTTTGGCACAGACAGACTGCACTAGTGGCTGCACATTATCCATCTGTGCTCCCACTTAGAAAACATTTCAAACTGAGAATTTTAGAAAATGGGGGCCACATCTGGAATTACATCTGGAGTTAAATTGGTAGTCCAAGAATTAGTATTTCTCTTTAAGTATTGTTGATGGACTATGAAGGGACAGCTTCTAGAAGTTTTTAATACTGAACTTTGTATGTAAAGTTGGTAGAGAGGGACTTAATAATATAGGGAATAAATAATGTTGCATTTGTAGTGCCTGCCATCTTTATCTCAGGCTGTAGCAGCTTGTTTGTTTTTCGTTAATAATTGAAAGTCACTCGTCATGGCTCAATCAACTCCTATCTTCTCTCATCTGGATTTCGATCGCTGAACAATATAAGGACGCTATTTAGAGAGACTTTGGTGCATAAATCAAACACAACTTACATGTTTCTCCACCACGCTTCCTATGGCTCTGCTGTAGTTCATGTACTCTGACACTGGACCTCTCAGCAGGACATCAAAGGCCTCCATACACCGAGACAGACCTGCAGACACAAGAGGGACAGATTAAAGCTCTCATGTCCATCTTTCACTTCAATCTTTAACCTGTTGATACAAAAGAAGTTGAGTATCATTGAAGCAGACTTGCCTCCATCGATGCCATTGGTACAGTCCCCATTAGCCATGCCGTTGGACACCTGCATGGTGATGGACATTTTCTCCAGGCGAGTCACAGCTCGCTCCAGCCGCTCCACTAATCCTTCCATGGTGACAAACCTGGCAACAAAGGAACAGTTTCTTGAGATGTACTGTGAGCTCACTAGTATAATGTTTTCATTTTGTGATACATGAAATTGTGTTTTTCCATCTTCCACATCACTATGGAGGGAATAATCACTATTCAACTTCCCCATGCTGCTGCTCCTTAAAGAGCTGTGTCATTACAGAGTGTAACTTAGTTGATGCATTGGGCTTAATATGAACACTGTCTCTGTTTGAGCTGCCTGGTCCTCTGATCACAAATTGGATCAAGCAGGGAAAGAAAGCAACTGGAGTCAGACTGAGAGGAGGGACAGTGAGTACAGTGGAGAAAATTAAGGAAATCAGTGACAACACCTGACAATAGAAACAATAGAAATCTATGTTTTCTGTTTGGGTCCAAAATAATCACATAAATGTATACGCACAAAAAATACACTTTATACATAATTGGGAAATTGTCACTAAACTTCTAAATCACATAACTTGCGCTTTTTCAGCATAATAATGCTCAATAGAGGAATTGGAATGGATATCTTATTTTTGTATTTAATATTGAGCAACATCTATGTCCCAGGATGGCATCAGTGACCTTGTAAAATCCCCAAATAATATTTCCACATGTTTATATATGCCTCATCGTGAGGCAATGCAGCGGTCAGTCAACAGATTGGAATTCAACCCGGCATCTCGCAGCATGTTTAGACAAACTGCTGGTTAACACGCTCGTCCTAAACTGACACCTGCTACCTCCAGGACCCACACACAATCCTATTGTGAGAGTTATAATCTGTTTATTTGCTTTACATATGATCTATAAAAAAACACCAGGAGGCTCTGAGTTGCATTAATATGTCAGCTATGACTGGATTGTTTTCCCTGTCTGTAATCCTTGTGAATTATGTCTTGTAATTATGTGCTAGGAGCGGCTACAATGTCCTGATGGGCGTCATCGAGCCGTCTCTCTGGAGAGTCAGATGCCTGTCGCAGGAATCAGCTGCTATTTCTGCTCTCTGGGTCACAACAGCTCTAAAACCTGGAGAGCTATGTCCCAATCTGCTCCATGAGTTTGTTTTTTGTTTTTTTATTAGAAAGGTTTAACTCTCCAGTATCACTCTGGACATTATTGTCCCGAATTACTAATTAGGGTAGTACATTTGAATGATACCAGAGGGTTAAGTTAATTAAATGCATTATGTTCATATATTTTTGGAAACAATTTCTCTTAAGCCTTCTGTACAATTTTATAGTTAGTCTTGTAGTGAACAATGTTTTCTGGTAACGCTAAACCAAAAGATGTATCTGCCATTATAACATTGTAGATCAGGTCAAGTGTTTATGTGCAACATTTCAAGTAAACTGTGTTTTGAATAGCAGAAAAATAAAATAAATGCTACAATACGAACGTTTATCCTGACGATTTGTTTATATTTACATCCAATGACTAATGTCAATGACAAAGTGAGAAACCTGTGACTCTTCAACAATGACTGAAACCCTATACAATAAAGTGTGTCTTATTAGAAAGTTGTACTCTGTGGCACTAAAGTTAAATGTGTATTCTTTAAAATGTTGGAAACTTTATTTCTTTAGGACAAATGGCCGTTGATCATCAGAACAGGGATCTGCTATAACAATTAATAATTTGTCATTATTCAAGCAAAAGGCGGTGTTTTCTTTTTAAAGACGCCCGACTCTGAGTAATTGGGATAGGCAGTTTTCTTGTTCTGATGTTGTATAGATAATCAAAAATGAAACCTAGAGACCATCCAACTCCCGTACTACCAGCTCAGACTTCACACATCTCTGAATTCTTCCATCATTTTGAACTAAACACCTATAACGTTTTTTGTGACTGCATCCTCCATGGACGTGACATTATTGCAGTGACAGAAATCATACACACACAATGCTGGCTGGTAATAATGACCTATTGCAGTCATATTATTGCAGCTTTTAATTTAATGCATTTAATAGAGGACAACTACTCTATTTGCTCAAGTACAAAACACTCCACTTAATCACTGTCACACTCAATAATAATAAAGAGATTAAGAACCATGAGACAAAAACAGCCGGCGTCTGCACTGATTGCATTCATTGTCAGCCAGCCAAATTCTCCATGGCAATGCAAAGCCATGGCCAATAATGCTCTTTTAACTTTCATAAACTCTTAATACATTCAGCCCATCAAGGAAACTGAAGGGGAACAGCAAGACACTCAGAAAATGTATGGGACAAAGACTGTCAAACCCAAGACAACCTCAACATGTTACAGTCAATGGAGTTCATCTATCAGTAATTTGCAGCTGTTATATTAAGTGGACTTTAGCAGACTTTAGCCCCAGTGAATGAAAACATTATTCCCTCTGTTCCTGCAGACAGGTGGGCAGCAGCGTTTGTCACAAAAAGTCCCCAACCGACAGCTGAGAAAGCACAAATGTTCCTGCAGTGGAAAGATATTAATGACTTTACCCTGAACCGCGTGTCTTCTGAACCCACTGGCCTGGTATCTGATCTTTGGGGCTATATCGGGCCTCAGTCTGCAGCTATAGTAGGACTCTCTGACTGTAGGCTATTCTGATGCAGGTCTCGAAAGTACTGTACTGTATAAATTCCTTTGAGTAAACACGGAAATATCTGTTAAAACTGTTTATCTGTAGTGTGTGTGCTACAGGCAGAGTCAAAGATATTTTTCAATGGGTCATTTTGGGCGATTTCTTTGCCCCAATGTGTGAAATTTAGAAGACTTTACATACATGACCACACATTTCCTTGCCCCCTTGATTGTGTTTTATGCAGAAAATGTAGTGGCAATTTTACTACTGGCAATGGTTTCAGGTGCTACAGTTGTTTATACAGCTACTAAACAGGAAGCTGTGACGTCATCGGTATGTTAGTCAAAGTCTTCGTATTTGTATCTACTTTCAAAAACACTTATATGGTTTCTTGTTTTATGTTGATATTTTTTTTACATAGCTGAAAGTGGACATCTTCCTTTAATTCAACTGACAAAAACGATGTTTAAATTATTCCACAACTAGTAAATAGGCGATATTATCTGCCAAATATATTGTGACAGAAAAAAAAACTATGATATCAATATAATGTGGGCCTAATGGTGAAGAGTCAATGTCACTTAAAGAACCATTTAAAGCTGTTGTGGACATTTTTATCATTTGATATGACCGTAATCAGCAGAAAGGATAAATGGGATTTCCTTTTTTTCAGAGCACAGTACTTCCGGTCAATGGTTACTCAAAAATTGGTTCTCAAAAGGTGAGTTTAGCCAAAATGTATTTCAACATCTAAGCCAACATAGACATGTGATACTATCATCAAAAGCTAGATGAACTTCGAGCTAAGATTGTTTGTCAAAACAATACTTTGAAATTCGGAAAATGTACAGCCTAATGCATAATAGCCTATAACATAAACAAGCAGCTTGAATCTCTATTGTCTAATTACAGGTGGTGTTCACGCGGCACTCACAGGTCAACGATGACGCGTCATAATAAAACATGACATGGCACACTGCTGGCATGCTGACAGCACTTTCACCGCCCCTCAAATCTGAGGCATCACACCTCAACATCACCGTTTCTCCAGAAGAAACGACTTGAAATAAAACAAAATCACCAATAACATGACATCACTCAGTGTTCTTATAGCCTACTGTAAGAAACCATGGTGCGCGGAGGGAGCAGGTGAAGATGACTTTGTTTGGACATGTCTGCTACTCTGCGACACCCCAATATCCATCCGCCCCACCCAGAAAATGTACCAAACACAGTAACAAACAAACTCGTCATAAGAAAACAACTTACCTCCCTTCTCTGGTTCGCTTTTTGCAGATGTTTTCTTAGGACTCTCAATATCCCGGGAAGAGTTCGTGTCTGTGTGCTGCGGTCCCCTCCTGCCTCCCAGCCCCGTCACTCAGCTGTCTCTTCCGGGAAGTCCTAAATAAGCCACACGGTGAACCTGAGAGAGGGACCGTGACTCAGTGCCGCAGTGTCTCCTCTCTCCGCGGCTCACGAGCTTCTACCTCGCAGGCAACATGGCAGCCTCAGACAGAGTCGCTAAAAATAGTTATTGACGCTGTGGCGAAGTCTGCATGAGGGGAATGGACCTGAATTTACAGGGAAGTCTTCATCATCTTCATCCAGTGAAGTCGAGCCAAGGTTTGACACCTAAATTTGGTTTTAAAATCTCCCCTTAAATGCAATATTATATTAGTTCCCAAGCCGGTTTTATATTCTGGATAAATTAGAGCCTTTAATAAGTCAACAGGTGGACTGCATTTAAAAAAAAGATTTATAGCAGACATTTTGAATTTTCTTTCAAAAGCACAGGTGAACGTAATAACAGTTATAGCTGCATTCCACTTGCCAGTATGCACCACATGTCCTGGTTTGGTGCATGTTGGCTCTCTGGGACACTTAGGGAAAGTCATGCGGTTATTAAATTCACCTGTGCTTTATGATATGTCAAAATGTCCACAGTTTTAATTTCCAAGATCAACCAGGTTCAAAGGAGTACTCAACTGATTAATGATTGCAAGTTCTGTGATTATTGATTGCAATGTAAAGAAAATGGTCCGTGGGTGCAGCAGAGGCCAATATTTTTTTGACTCAAAGAAACAAGTAGCATATTGTAAAGAACTTTACATTTCAACTTTACATTTTTGGTCCTTGAAAGGCAATTGGTTTTTGCAGCAAGACAAGACAATAAAATGTCAATACAATTATTTTTTACTGTATGGGCGCATATATGAATGCAACAGTGTGAACAGTGCTTCACTTCATAAAGACAGTATTTTGACTGGGACCACTAACACAAAGATTATTCCGCTTGCAACTTTTTTTTTTAAATCGCTCTCTATCCAAAATGCATAATGGACATTCAGTAGTTTGAAATCCTTTCATAAACAGCAGATGACTAACATATCCATCTCTAAACCCTAAAATGTTGACTATGTGGGATGATAAACGTTAGTTCAATGCTGGAAATACATAATTTATAAAGGTATGATATAGCCTACAGTGAGACCAAGAATTAAGATATTTCAGAGCTTCTTAATTTCTCAATGAGGCTTTTTGGTAGGCTCAACATTACATTTGTAATTAAACCCAAAGTTTGTTTTAAAACTGATACAACTTCTGATTATTCTTATTATTGGTGTATAACAGACAGGTAATGCTTTTAATCTGACTATTTACTATTCGTTAACAAATACTCTAGTTACAAGGTATAAATAAAAGATAGTTAGAACGTAGGGCTGACTTTAGTAAACTGATCCTGGGTGCCACGTCAAAGTCTTATCAAAACTTCATCACAGCTCTGCATCATCAGTTAAATAAAGTAACAGCTTTAATTGTTATCATGGTGTCAGATGCTATGATAGCACCTGTTTTTTACCCATAAGGCTTTGTTGTGACCATGCTGTGTCATGATCACCCCACTATAGTTTTAGGTTTCACCAAGGCCCAAAATACTCCCTGGAGCCGAGTGGCAGAGACAAAGCAGCATGTTCTTAATAACATGACTTATTGACTAGAGGATGAATCATTCATATTCTTTAGACTTTATTACGTGTCAGAGGTATCCACACTTTGGGTGTGACTGAGAGTGTTTCAAATGACGTCTTCTCAAAATGGTTTCCCAGTGACGGGGAGCGGAGCAGTTTGTCACCTCACAGATGTTGCTCAGAGAAAGACTTACAGCTCAAGACAGACAATCTCAATTATTTTATATTGAACATATGGCACAAAGGCAATACATTCATTATGCTCATGAGGGTGTGTAAGGCAGACTGAAAGGCTACATTGGAGGAGGATCACACAAATGTAAAATATCAAACACTTCCTGCACAAAAAGATCATCATATTCATTCAAATAGCCTGTCATGCGAGATGAAATGCACTCTTCATGAAAATAAATCACCAAGCTTTTTAAATATAGATCATTTTATTCCAATTTTAAGTAAATGGTGTTGAAATTCTGCAGTGAAGGTATTAATATCAACATGACCTTTGCATTTAAATACACTTTACATGCCTTCATCCAGTGACAATGAGAAGCATCCTTAAAAAGTTTTTTTGTCATTTATTTTTCATATTTCCCTTGTAAGAAATAGTTCAAGTATAAAAATTCCCGACAGTGTAAAATAGCTCATCTGATGAATATTAAGCAAAAGAAGCACAGCTAATGAACCCTTGACAACGACTATACATTCTAGTGGAGAAAGCAGCATTTTCGCTTGTTTTTTGTGAAAGTTATTATTATTTATTCCTCTCATCTAAACACAGAAGAGTACAATCTCCATGCAAACAGGCCTGCATTTAAATAAAGTTCCTTCCCTACAAAAAGGCATTAAGCTAATGTCATGTTCTAAAGAATCAAAAAGATTAAAAAAATAAAAGTACAGTGCACATAACAGTATCTTAAATAACTCCTACATTGACATTTTTGGTTGAGTATGTTAATAATAATTATAATAATATTACTAAAACTAATCAATAACTTATATATGCCTTGAGATGAGTACATAATATTAATAATACAGTACCGCCACTAAGTCTCTACTCTCAGAGCGTCAACATCGTCAACCCTCAAAAATAAATATCTTAAATAGTAGATTTATCTTTTTTTGTGTGTTTTTTTCCTCTTAAATAGCAGTAAAAATGTAAGGCACACAGACCGACATAACGTCAAAGAGTCCTCTTCACCCCTCCTGGTGATCTTGACAGACATGAGGCAGGCCAGTTGTCGAGTAGCTTTGGTGAAAGTGTGTGTGAGTGTGTACCTGACACCAGACTACAGCAGCACAGAGGTGGAAGTGCTGACAGCTGCATGACTGAGGGGAGGTGGGGGGGCTCTGCTGTGGGGCACTGCGTTGGGTGGAGGTTTGTGAAGTTGGTTCCCAAATGGGCCCAGCCGGGGATTAAAATGTGACAGCTCAACAAACGAGCACAAGTGATGCGTTCTTTCCAGAGTGATCCGTCTGTGTGGCGCTGGAGCGGCGCTGTCCTCCCCCACCACCAGCTGCTCTCTCTCTCTCCCTCTCTGTCTCTCTCCCTCTCTCTCTCTCTCTCCCTCCATCCCAGAGCCCGAGAGAAACACAACTGTGCTGCCTTTGTCTTTGACTGCTATGTGTGCAACTCTGGATGCATGTGTCTGTGTACGTGTGAGTGAAACATGTGGAAAAGCGACAGGTTTAGTGTTTCTCATTGTCTGAAGCCGTTTTCAACCTCCCTCCTGTTGTCAGTGCGTTTGCTTTGTTTGCCAAGTCCCCCTTTAGTCCAAGAATCAAGTCAGAGTTGATGACATTTTCAGTTTTTTTGTTGCTTTTCTTTGTTTTTTTGTCTCCTGGTGATTTGTTTGCTTAGCATAGGTCAAGAGGTCGAGACACAGAGTAAAAAAAAGGGACATTCAGCATCAGGAAGATAAAAAGGTAGTTCATCAAATAAGTGTGACACAATAAGTTAGGACTCCTCGACTTCCTGACAGAGGTCACATTATAATAGCTAACATGTTGGAAACTGTTCCATTTCCCTGATTATCAGAAAATATTAACTCCTAAAAATGCACTTGATATGACAAAAAGAACAAGAAGAGCCCCCAATGTGTAATAATAACAATAATAAATATATATGTTATGAGGGCATAAAATAACCGAAAACACTTGTGGTAAAACCACAAATGAAAAATAATAGACCTAAACTAACATTAAAGACAGCAATAGGACTTGAAGGCAGTTCAACACCTATACCAACCACAGGGATTAGTTCCTGCTTCTCTTCTATAAATAAGTACTCTACTACAATGATAATAGTAATGATAATAGTAATAACAACAACAATAATAGTAAATCACTTTCCATTATGTGTTCTGCAACTTTTTTTTCATTTTCTCGTTTTTTGGTTGAAGCACAGCAAGTTGGAAGGTTACTGTAAAAGGTTCCCACCTCACCATCATCATCATCACTACCACCACCATCATCACCACCACCACCACCATCATAACCTTTTTAAAGCAACTCTGCCTACGAGTCGCTGACACGCCCGCCCTTAAGGCCAATCCCTCTTCCTTTTCCTTCGCCGCTCCTCCTGACCAATCAGCTGTGGTCGGGGGCGGGGCTCCTCGCTCTGCATGTCCAGTGGTTGCAGTAGCTGCTATTGCATGCGGTCGGCTTGCAGCTGCTGAGGCTGGTACTGCCCGAAGGCGGCGGCAACAGCAGCGGCTGAGCCCGGGGCGGCGGTGGCCAGAGGCTGCTGGACTGCGTAGCCGTACCCCGCGGTAGTCATGTAGCCTGCGGCGGCGGGGGAGGCGGCGTAGGGATACTGCTCATATGCAGCGGCTGCAGCAGCACTGGCTGCGGCGGCAGAATACTGAGCGTAGGCCGCTCCAGTGTAGTCGATGTAGGGGGAGGAAGCGTTGGAAGGTGCATTGGCTGTAGGCTGCACATGAGGGATGACCATACTAGGCTGTACGAAGGCCTGAGGGTACATATAGTGAGCCGGGATGCTGTGAAACAAACACACATATGAAAGGTTAGATTGATTCACACAGAGTTGATTGCACCTACCCTAAAACCCAAACCCAACTCCATCACACTGCGGCCAAGCGCCCGCCCACCACCCAGCCCCAGTCCAATCCACCAGTCAAGAACACCAAGGAAACGCCTGCTAGTAGGGATTAGAACAATATAGGGTTGCCAAAATAGAAATTTCTCTGTGAAAAGAAGACTTTAAGGTGAGGAAAACTGTGGCTCACTCAGAAACTCAAAGAGTGGTATGATTACATTTAGAGGTCATTAGGAAAAGTTTTTTTATATTTCTTGTTTGGTCAGTGTTTAGTTTGTGAAGGCAGAGCTACAGAGAAGCAGGGGGAGGTGAGATGAAAAGGAGAAGAAAGAAAAAAAGTTTGAGATCTGTAACCTGCAGCTCGGTTGTCCGTCACACCAGTAGGTTGTGTTGACTTTAGTGTAATTAGGTGGATGGTCGGTTCAGCCTCTGAGGAGAGACTGTACATCCCAATCGCTCAGTCGAGGGGAGTACGAGGCGAAGGTTAGGGTCAAAGGGTCGGAGGTATCTGCGTACCCCCCGCGCGCGTAGTGGTGTGGTACCGTGCTGTCGTACAAGAGTAAGGAGACAGTACGGTTGATGGAATATATTGATGGTCGTGTGAAGGGACAGAAGACCCACGGCCTCGGGATGAGGGGTGTGAGCGTCCGAGGGGGGGCCGAGAAAGACAGGGCTCGTCTGCCACCTCTTTGACCGGTCGGGTCGGCGGAAAACTTTTGACAGTACGACAGTTTCACGTCACTGTAAAGTGTTACGTAAAGGACCCGAGTCGAGAGCCGGCGGTGCGGGGCGGAGGCCGCATGACATTCGAGGGGGGGGCGGGGGAGGCCTCTCCTTCGCCCTGGCCGGTTGTCTGCGCGTCGT
>NW_011344552.1:165856-167218 GCF_000735185.1 Notothenia coriiceps
CACACGACACACGGACACAACACACACACATTACACCACACACCCCCCAACACACACACACACACACACACACACACACACACACACACACACACACACACACACACACACACACACACACACACACACACACACACACACACACACACACACACACACACACACACAGACAGAGCTTCATGCGACTGCAGCGTCAGCATTCAGGGCTTTGTGTGACACAATGGGTGCGCTTGTTTTCCTTAACACCACGAGCCCATGTGACGAAAGCTCACTCCGGTAGAATGAGGGAGCGAGAGAGATTTGTTTGTGTCACACTGGAGACTTTGGGACTATGTGGACGGACAAAGACACACACTCGTACAAACACAATAAGAGCACATACTCCAATGCAACCACACATGTACACACATAAATACACATATTGCTATGACAAGAGCTCATATAATAACTGTTTTCATTCCCAAGACATCCACATTTCTGATGGTGCTACGGTACCACAAGTCTTGTATGTGTGGTGGAGAGAATAGAAAAGACAAAGAGATACAGAGACAGGAAGGAAAACAAAAGAGTTGTAATGAATTGGCCAGCAGTAATAAAAAGGAGACAGTTTCATAGGGGACTTGTTGCTGCTGCTACGTTGTGTTAATGTGAGAAACTGCTAGTTACACCAGGAAGATGCTAAAGTCACACACAAGCAGTGATAGGTTTGGTTATTTTGGGGGGAAATATGTGAGGTATGGGAGTAAGGAGGTGTTTAGGGAGAGCAATTAAAAAACACACAGAAAATTCACCACTCACTCCAACAAGACAGCCAGAAGAACACATTAAACATCCAGTTAAACAAAACAGGTCAACCACAAGCTAAAAGCAAAAAAAAACGTTAATCATCCTTGGCAAAGATAACACGCTTCCACAAAACAAGAAAAAAGATCACCCCAAAATCAATTCAGCTCCTTTTTTGTTTTCATTAAAGTGAGAAAGCACACGGTTTAGCTAACAACACCACTTCATAACCGCACACAAAGCTCTAAGTTCTATTCAAATAAAAAAAAAAAACAGGTCAAAACCCACATACATGCAACTATAATCACCATTTTGAGAGCTTTTTTGTGTGTTTGAGTCTAGAGGTAATTCCTTTCTCTGATCTGTGATTATTGCAGAACTATTCCACAAACCAGCACAGTTAGCTTAACCGAGAGTGAGCCTGTCGGACCAGAGAAAGATAGATAACATTGAGTCAGGCTGGAAGCTTCCATCATTGTCCACTCAGCAAACACACACACACACACACACACACACGTTCAAAAGGCCAACCTAGAAAAGGCAGTTTGACTGGCTGTTTAGTGGACAGTGACAAAGGGT
>NW_011344552.1:167422-184394 GCF_000735185.1 Notothenia coriiceps
GGGGGAGCTCTCCTTCCCCTGCGGGAGTCTCGGTTTAGCGTCGTACACTGGGCTGTTGGCTCGTCGTCCAATCGTCTAGGAGTTTGAAAAAAAGAAAGAAGGGCGAATAAGTATGAGTGCGAGGGGGGTACGAAGAGACATCCGAGACGGAAGTGTGGTTTCGATTTGCTGACTGGTTTGTTCTTTATCATTTTTTTTGAAAAGGATTACTGGGTATGTTTACATTAGTATCGTTATTGGGTCGAGAAAACTCAAAGACTCACTGCGGTGTCAAAAAGGAGTTCGGAATTTCAGAAGAAAAAGTGTCTTCTTTAAAGGTTAAAACCGTTCGGGATATAACAAGATTTTAGGGATGATCGCGTCGCCCGCAAAGCGAAACCACAAGGTAACTGGGACACCCTAACTTGGACCGACCCACCACCCCCGCGACGCACCGGCGTCACACTACCTCAGACCCAAAACCAAAATCCCATGCCACGTTGTTGAGACACACTTAGTAGATCGGAAAGTATACAGCACATAACCAAAGTGGTCGTAGCGTCCGGAGTGATGGGATACCAGTGGGAGTCCGGGAGCATCCGTCAGGACATTATACGCAGTAAGGGAAGTACACGTCGGATGTCGGTACGTGGTAAGGTTGCGAAGGAGGGGGATGTAAGCTGATGTGACTCGGCCGGATGGCGAGTCATAAGAGCGCGCGGTCGCGCGTCACGACGACGTCGGCGACGTATACCTGCCGCATAGCGGATGCCGCGGAGGGGGCACGGCGCGTCCGATGTACTGTTTTTTTTTGCGTTTGTTTTGTGTTTTATTGTGGGCCGCCCATGGCCGATGCGTCAAGCGTTCGTCGGAGGACCGCGTGGCGGCGGGGGCCGAGTCGGCGACGACAACGGCGGTCGGGGAAGCCCGTCATGCGTTCCGAGTCGTCGGACGTTTCGTCTGGCGGTACGTTATCCCCGTCGGATGACGTTGGTGACCCTGTCACGTCTCGCCGGCTCCGCGGGCGGGGGCTGGTGATCGACTAACCACGTCGCTCCTCGGCCGCTTCCTTTCCTTTCGCCTCTAAACGAATTCCCGCCCCGCACAGTCGCTGAGCATTTCCGTCTCAACGAAAATTTTTCCCGAATACTACCACCACCACCACCACTACTACCAAACACATTCACTACTACGTACTAACCACTCCACCCCTGGAAAATGTCATTGGAAGGTGTTCGGCACGGACGCACGAAGTTGGTTTTTGGCTCTTTTACTGTTTTTTTCAACGTCTTGTGTAATTACTTTCCTTATATGATAATGACACAACAGACATAATGATAATAGTATATGACTAAAGTAACATCAGTCGGCTCATGAATAAAATATCTTCTCTTTCGTCCTTGATTAGGGACACCAACCGATAGGGAGGCTTACAGTGCCGGGGGCGGGGGTGCGGACAGAGGAGATGAGCCCAGGGAAGCATTGTGAAAATGTCACTGCCACTTTGACAGCTGGACAGTTTTCAAAAAGGGACGCTGCTGGCCATTTCCCCCTCTGTCGGGACAAAGAGCCGGGGAGGCTGCAGGGGGAGCCGGGACTAGGCTCCGCACCCAGAGGGATGTTTCGATTAAATAAACAATTATGAACAATGAGCACATTCTGTCCTCCATGACATAGCCTTATCCCACCCCCCATACTCTATAAGGCCTGGAAACTCAGTTGGACAGCGAGCATGAGGGGAGCTTTGGAAATGTACACTAATGGATCAGAGAAGTCTCGACTTTTGGCTGTAGGTGGATTAATGTGATTTTCAGTTTGTGGTGACCTGGAAAACAACCCTCCCCTTCCCCTTTAGAGACACAATTGGAGTCAAATTCAATTTCCCTTTAATTCAAATTAAATGAGAAGCATCAGGCTGGACAGAAACACATTTGAGATGTGTTTCTCGATATGTGAGTTGAAGATGGATCAAAACATCTGTTGAAAGAAAGTCCAAGATAACCAAATATAATCAGTCGAGTCTGCATAAATTAACATCAGGTGGAAAGAAGGCAAGGAGGTGCAGAAAATGTTAAAGGTGGAAAGGCAGGATCTATCGTGGCAACCCTATTGTGAGCACTCCATTATCCAATCCAACCCAAAACAGTGCACCAGGAGAAAAACAGGAAAAACAAAACAACAGCAAGGCGTCAGAGAGGAAGAAATATGTAAAAACAGTCCACCTCCACTAGACCGATTACAGACACAACGACAAGGGCACTGCACAATCACTCCACGGAAAGACACAGAAGGAAAAGGGAGGAATAAACTGAGTAAATGGGTATGTAGTGGTTTGGTGTGTCTGTCAGTAAAGGTCAAAGATCAACATAAGCACATAGATTGGACCCAATATTGGACCGATTAACTTTAAAGGCCAGTCACAAAGTAATTGCATTGAAAGGTTTACTCTTTTTTTCAGACTATCTCCAATTTGAAAAGCCTCCGAAAAAACATTTGAATCATCAAACCCTCCTTTGAAATCACACTAATGAAACTCACCAGGTTTCCAGGAGGATTTCTTAAACTAGGGACGCAATCGAACTCCTAATCCTCACACAGAGGGACATTTCCTGCCTGTTATCTGAAGTCAAAAGTGAAATCAGTGAATTTCCCCCCCCAACAGAAAGGGAGGAAGCTCTTTATACTGGAGGTAGATGAGACACTGTCTGAAGGGCCATTAGCCAATATGCATAAAAAGCTAACATTAGCCTGATTGGAGAAACACCAATACACATAGCAACAGCAACTCTAATGAATACGCAAACACTGTCACATGACTCTGTCTGGGTTTTCTCACACAAAATCCATGCACAGGTTTAACACAACTACTTACACAATGAGAACCATTAAACTTTATATACAAATCAGATTTAATGTGGTTGACCGCCGATGGACTGTGAGGATCATTCAAATGTCAGGTTCTGGTATTTAATTTATGCTGTGCTTGCAGATCTGTCACTTTGTAATCATTTTTGTTTAACCATCTATTTTATTACCTTATTTAGTAGGTAGCTAATTAGTTGATTTAATCCACATGTCTGCAAAGCTGAGTTAGGGTAAATACTGCAATAATACCAGTTTAGATTTTTTACCAGACATGTACAATCTGAAACAGACAAGTTGATGAAATAATCTTAGTCAATTTAGACCAAAACCAACAATTTATCCAATGATCAACTAACAGGGGCTATCATAGAAGAGCCTATAGACCGCTGGTCATTTATTCTCGAGGCTGGAGACTACATCGGCCATTACTATGAATTGCATTGTGGGTAATGTAGCAGCCTGGTTTAAAAACAAAATAAAAACGAGTGGAATAAAACATATATTACTTGTTCTACTGCACTAATTGTTATACTGTTGATTAGACTGTCTGCTTAAACTTTGAACCCTTCAGTGTTACTCATACTCATCTCTACTGCTCTCAAAATGTATCTACTAACTCAGCACATTTTTGGATTGTATCTCTGCTGTCTCTAATCCTACACTACTGCTGTATCTATGGGATGTTCTGGTATACTAAGAGACATAAACAAGTACACACACTTAGCATAAGCAGAGGTTTTGCTCATGGGAAGCAAAGCTCTGGCTGACCCATCTAATGGGCCCAACTCATAACAAATACCCACGTTTTCCAGGCAATAGTCCTGAAGTAAGGAAGTATATGGCTGCTTTGTTATGCTGGTGGATATGGGGTTACGACTTCTGTGTGTGTTTGTGTCTTTACTGGAATGTCATGTTCACACAACCCAGCTGTCATTAAAGCTCAAGGCTAAATAAAGGATCTCTGCCATCGTGCATGGTGTCTGCAGAGGGCGGGTCAAACGTACACTGAGGTGAGAGGATCTAATGTGTGTGATTTTGCACTATGAAAGTGTTGGAGGTCTGCAGCACACACACCTGTCTCGCTTCGACAGAGTTAGACTTTTGATATTATCACTGAGACAGATGGACCTGGTGTCTAGTTTCTCTTCACAAGTGCAGCCAGACTTGAGTCATAATCCACACTTAGAAAGCTACTTGGATCATACATTGAGAGAGTTTTGTAAGAGCAGAAACGCACCTTTTGTTGTTTTAGTTTATTAGCAGTTTGAGGATGTGAGACAGACAGCGATTAGCTACAACTTACAGTTAGTCTTTTAGAAGCATTATTTACTATTTATTTATTATTTACTATATTATTTATTATTTGTATTTATTAGGCATATTTTTACTTTTTAGCAATATGATGTCTTTGAATATTTCTATTTTAGAAGATGTATGTATAAAATGGAAGATTGTTTGTATTTTAAAAACTAAATCCGGCAAAGATTACATTTTGAGGATGCAGTTTATTGGTATGGGAACTTTGTAGCTGACTTTGTAGTTTTCTCCACTTTAATCAATCTGTCTCTACAATATGACCTTAAATATTGATTTGCATTCTTATTTTGAACCAAGTCAATACTTTGTTTCAGCAAATAACTCCCTTACATGTGTTCAGAGCGTTTGCACTATGCGCCTATTGTGACAGAGAGACAGAGGCTTCTGGTTCAATCTGATTGTATGTGCATATGGAAAATTAAGCACAATAATGTGTCCCTAAAAACACCCGACCTGGCCCTATTTGAGTGGCCCCCTGCATTGCTATTAAATGACAGAGAGAGATGGTCCCTAACCAGACCCCCCCAACACACACACACACACACACACACACACACACACACACACACACACACACACACACGTTCAAAAGGCCAACCTAGAAAAGGCAGTTTGACTGGCTGTTTAGTGGACAGTGACAAAGGTTCAACATCTTGTCCACCTAAAATTATCAGCTGTTAAATATTTGGGGTGAAAAAGATAAAAGTATAAAAAACAGACTGATAGTAACAATCATCACACATTAAACTGAGAAAATGTCAAATTAAAACATGTTTGAATAATTTAGTACCTAAATATTCAATGTGTACAACCCTCTCAAATAAACGTAGACTCAGTACTTACCCATAAGGCCTTTGGATGAACGCAGGGTGAATTTGGGGAACACCAAAGGTAAAACCTGCAAAACAGAGAAAATACAAAAGACGACAGCATTAATCTCTTGAATAATTGGTTTAAAAAACGTTGTCATATAACATGTTCTAACATTGATTGCAAGTACCTTAAAAACAAACAACCCTGAGGAGGAACTCAAAAAGGACTCACTTGATTTTGCCAATAAAACCAACGTCTGATGCCTAATAAAATAATGTTCAACAAAGACATGCTGATTAAATGTTGGATTTACTGATCGGGGATATATGATATTTAGAGACTACATCTGCACATCTGACTGCACAGTTTTGAAGAAAGACACCCCATTCCTGCGGCTTTTGAGGATGTTTCTTTTGTGCTTTAATGCTCCTCATTTGTCTGTCCTTACCTTGCTGCATCACCCGAGGCTTGGCCCCCAGGTATGCCAGGTTGACGTTGGCCTTCCTGCCGTCAATGATGGGGTTGGGGTCCTTACAGGCCCGGTCTGCAGCCGAGCGGTCCGCCATCGTCACCTGACGGAGCAGTCAAAAACGTAGAGCATGAGAAAGATGAGGAGAATTCAAAGCGGTGTGTAATTTGCTTAATTTTCCTACTGATTGAGCAAAAGCTATAACGACAACATCTCTTTGTGTGTGCATGCCTTTCTGTGTATTTCTCTGGTCATTATTAACAGTAGCAAGTATTTGGCAGCACACACTTCCCTGTACTTCATATGTATGTGTTAAAACTATCAACAGCGTAGAGGAACCAGGATGGTGGGCTGACTGAACATGGCTCCCTTACTGCTCTCATTACAGACTCTATTGCTCTGCTCACAGCCCCAATAGCCGGCATCTGGATTTTAATTATTTGTATCATGTTTTCATTGTAAAGCACTGTTTTTGAAAGCTGCTCTGCTAATACGGTATAAATATGGTAATGCTACAACAATAAAGAGGAAATGTGGGGAAAGTTTGAGATAATACATCTCAGTTGAACATAGTAAGGTTAGTTTCTTCATACAATAGATATTTGTGCATATCAAGAGTGACTGTGCAACTTGGTGCATCCTCTTGAATATGAGCCAAACTTCAAATAGATTACTTTATAGTCTTTAAAGAGGCCAAATAAGGTTAAGGGTAGATACCTCCTGGCAGCCTTTAACATATATGTTTTAGCATCTGTTAAACATAAATGTATACATGAATGAACTAAAAAATAGGTATTTTGAAGGACTGTCTGAGTTAGCAGTTTAACATTGCGTCTGAATGTGTTTTCTCTATCGATTTTTATGACAAGGGGGGAGTCAAATATGTTTGTTTTAAACAGATTTGAGATGATGAAACAGTGTCACGGTGTCAGCAAACTTAAAAACATCATCATGAGGTTTTTCCTCAGCCCACCAGAGCTGTCAGTGTGGGAGCAGCTCACTTAAAAAACGTGCCAGGGCGCATACCAACGCGCAACAAGTCGGTGGTGCAAGATTGCAACTGACGACTTTAGGCACTGTTATCACAACATAAACACCCCATGACTGCAGATAAGATAATTTTAGTCATGATGTTGTGACAGACAGAGACAGCCGCGCACTTAAGACGCGTAAAGTCAGGACTTTTCCCACATGCGTAAAACTTTTTTTGTGTTCAGTTCAGTTTAAAAAGCGATATACTTGTTATTAAAAAGAGTGATACTTACGAATCCATATCCCCTGGACTTGCCGGTCTGCCGGTCCGTTATGACCACCGCTTCTTCAATCTCACCAAACACCTCAAAATATTTCCTGAGACTTGTATCCGTGGTGTGGTAGGGTAGACCCCCGACAAAAATCTTTGTGTAGGTCGTGTCCTTTTGCGTGGAGTGCATCGTTAGTGCAAATACAATAAATATTAGCAATATATAAAAAGAAAAGTGCAATGTCTCCTTATCAGTTTGGATGAAGAGAGAGAAAAGAGAGAACAGCTGGCTCTGTTACTTTTTTTCAGAAGAGAAAACACAACAAATTAAGCCTAGAGGTAGATGTATCTTCCGACAGTTAAGAGGAGAGTTATATGGAGCGGATTGTCCCACAGAGACCATCAGGTGTTTCCAGCTCTTCTTGGTAACTCTGCTGTCTAACTAAATAGGTTTGGGACCCATTCCTAAAAGCGCTGCTTCTAACTCCACCCAGCTCTCTGTCCATCTCTGCCCGCCCACAAGCGCGCAAACAGCTGGGAAACCTGCACAGCGTGAAACACTGGAGATCCTACACAAAAAAAGAGATCCCCCTACTAGAATCACGTTTAATAAACCATCAGGGGCAAAAAAACCTGATTCCACTGATAATATGTTGGGGATAAAGAGTAGCAGGGGCTTAAAAAATAACTAATTGTTTAAAAAAGCGATTATTTGTGCGTCAGCCTTACACTGTCAATATGTGTTGATTTGGGGTTTTTACGGGGTAAAACGTAAAACCAGACTTGCACTTTTCCTTAGAAAAGTTCTATCTTGATTTTCAATAGACTTGCATGGATTAGCCCCCCTGAAAAAAACAGCTGGTTAGGGTCTTGACACAGCTCAGGGACAGACACATCACAGCAGCAAAAGCAGACAGACAGGTGCAGTTTAAGCACTTGTGGGGGATGGACAGAGTTTTGCCAAGTTTATGTGCCAATGCAGAAAGAAATAAGGCATATTGTGAAAAGTGTGACCTGAGTTTGAAAAGTGATATCAAACTTCTCTCAAGTGTTGTTTTTAATTGTTCCTTAACGATTTGGTCATAAAGTAATGAGCCTAACCCTTCAACAGGTTTGAATGTCCATATCATTAACTTAACACAAAGATCTAACAAATGAGGTCCCTATCAATATATATTTGGGGTAATGAAGCCGTTGTGCTGAATTAAGCTTTATATAATTTTTTTTTTAAACAAGGTGATCCCAATTTAATAGTTTAATAAAGTGAGACCTGTCTTCCAAACTGACAGATGCATCGTGCGTCATATGATTACGCACAACTGTATCACAATGGTAAAGGATCAAGTCAGAGATCTATTCAAAAGTCTCTGAACATCAATAATTAACATAACTTGTGAAGCATGGCCTCGGCTGGCTGCTGGATGGATCTTTGGTTAATTCAGCCCCAGTAATGTGAGAGTGAAGCCTGCTGTCTGTAAATCATTCATGGCGGCTCCGCTTCTGTGAGCAGCATATATCCTGCCTACATGTAACACTGTGAGTTGACACATTTGGGAACATTGTTGAGTGTCATCAATGTTCTTGTTTAAAAAAAATGTGTTCAATCCTGTGCTGCTATTTAAAAAAAGTCACATGACTCAAGCCAATTTAAAATGTCAGGTAGAGACTGATGGGTATTTGTGTTAGTTTGTAAATACATGCTTTAATAAGGCAGTGTGATTATAATAAAAACTTCATTTATATATTTGTATATATTTAAAAGTTTGACTGTAACAAAGTGGACATCGCAGGACAGGTAGTCCACTTCACAAAGGAACGCAACCTGATAGATGTTCTTTCTGCGGTGTCTCTGTTCAACCACTATTTTATTCATGCAGGCACACGCGCTTTAAAGTCCGAGTGGAGTCGTGATAAAAGGGGGACCAGTGTCGAGTTTCCCAGGCTTAACAATGGGGATCCGGTCAGGTTGCGTCCAATTGTTGTTTTCTGTTCATGTGCAGCATGCTGACTAGTCGGAATCCTCCTATACCTTCACAATAACAGGCTGTGGGTCCACTGGAAGGGATCATTAGCCCGAGCAACAAGAACGTCTGATTGAAGGACCGGACCCTATTGAAATTGCATGGAATTGTTTTTTTCTATAATAATATTATCACTCAGAAACCACTTTCAGTTTCGAGGGCCTAAATATATTCACAAATGCAGTATTTCTTGACACAAAATTCAAACTGTAAAATGTACGTGAACCACTGGCCTTGCGCGTGGGCGTGTCAAAATAGCTCAACAGCGCCACCTAGATTACAGACCCCATATGTACGATTGTTCTACATGTGGGTATTGGGAGATGACAAAAAAGTCTATTAGAGCCAGACCATAAACTCATGGGAAGTGGGCTGATTTTGAAGTATGCCCTGACCTAAATACTTAGATAACTATCTGTTTTTAATTTATCAAGAGAAAGGCTGCTGAAATTGTAACTTAATGCTTTTTATCCATTTGGCTGCAGCTACCACCTGTGAGGCAGAGTAAAGCATAAGGTCAAAGGTCACTTGAACAGCTGAATAGGGCTTTCTACAGCTCGGACACAAGGTCGTACAGGAGAATACCTATAGACTTGTATACCACATTTTACTCAAATTCAAATTCAAACAAAAAAAGTGTTTTGAATTGGCCTATTCAACACCCCTCATCCTCTCAGAAAATAATAATCATAAAGTTAAAAATAAATTAGTGTCAACATTTTTAGGGATTTGCATATTCATAAACAACACATAGTAGGAACATTTCTATTATATAGACATATTTATTAATTAATAAAACATTCCCTTTACTCATTTTACTTCACATGTGGTCAAACGGTCAAACCTATGTTATTGATAAGCTGCAAACTGACTCCAGGCAGCTGTGAGACAACTTCAACTGAAACAGCGCCCTCCTGTGTCCAACAGAACAAGAACACCGTTCACATGGAAAATTAGACTTAACAATATGATACTTTACAACGAAATGTAAAACTAAAATATCCTATGAATAAATCCTGTATGTTGGAAAGACGTTTTGGTCATATTTACTAAAGCCTTCACTGAGGTCAATTATAAACCCTTATAATTCTTTGTGCATGTTTTGGTCCAACGCAATTTCTGCAGTTCAGTGCTTTTACATTCACATTAGCTCGTCAATACAGCCTATCACAGCTTAATCACATATGAACTTCTTCTAATACATATATACAATATATACCCTATATATTTGTTTCATTACAACCTTTCGGCTATGCAAAAGGAATTATTTTGGCTTCCTCTCCTCTGTCTTTTATCTCTCTCAGTGCTGATTCTTGGCTCATTTTTTGTGATAAATTAAAATATCTCGTCTTTGTCATCTACTTGTTGAAAGCTAGAATCGCTCTCCAGCTCCCCCGAGGCTGTGAGGAGGAGCTGATCCTTCTTCAGCTCCTCCACCTGGGTAAACTCCACCTCCTCCCCATCACCACTGACCCCTCGGTTATTTCCCCTC
This sequence comes from Notothenia coriiceps, assembly GCF_000735185.1. Classification (NCBI taxonomy): domain Eukaryota; kingdom Metazoa; phylum Chordata; class Actinopteri; order Perciformes; family Nototheniidae; genus Notothenia; species Notothenia coriiceps. Next base: position 177,622 of record NW_011344552.1, read on the forward strand.
TCTCCCCCCTTCTCTCTCGCCCCCTCTTTTTTGTCTGCTCTACTTATTTCTTCTCTGCCGTCACCTGCATCCTCTCTCGCCCACTCTCCACCCTCGGCCGCCTCACGTGTGATCTGGCTGTGAGGCTGTGGAGCGAGAGGTTCAGGGGTGAGAGATGGGTGCAGCGGCTCCACAGGGGTGAGTGCTGCGTCCTCTTCATCCTCTGTGATGAAGGTGTGTGCAGGACCCCGGACACGGGCCGACTTGGACCTCAAACGAGTCTTGAGCTCGTCTTCTCTTAACTGAGAGAAAGAGGAGGTAGTGTGTGGGAGACAAAACAATAGGATCAACTCTCCATTTATCAGAGAGAGATAAAGATGAGGTGGTCACACACACACACACACACACACACACACACACACACACACACACACACACACACACACACACACACACACACACTGTACCTTGCGTCTTTCCTCAGCAAGTCTTATTTTCTCCTCAATCTCTTCTATGCTGGGGAGGTGTTGCGCCTTTTTGGCCCTCAGAGACTCCAGTCTGGCAGGTGGCCTCCGCATGACCCCTTCCCTGTCCTCAAGCTCAAGCTGGTATACACACACAAGCACACCCAGGAGATGGACACAGAGAGCAGACAATCACACTAAAGAAACTGAATGCATATCCACGAAAACTGACTGACCTCACCTCCCTAGGATTATTGTTATATTAGTAACAGCAAGGCCTTTGCTGCTTTGACAAGTCAAAATGCATGTATTGAAAGAGAGCTATACCATACACTATATATTATGGGCTTTTCTATTTATATTAGTAAAACACTGACAGGGAACATGTTAGTGCTGAATAAATACTTTGAGAACATTGTGCCCAAATTATTAATGTACTTTTAATTAAGTAATGCTTTAAAAGCAGGACTAATACTTATAAGAGCACGGTGTGGTTTTAGTACATTTACCACTGCCTCTCAGTGATGTGTAATAGCCGGTTTGAGCAGTGTTAGCAGGAACCCACCATGATGCTGTAGGCCTCCCCCGCCCCGCTGCCCCTCTCTCCGCTCTGGCCTCCCTCCGGTATGATGCCTTGGTGCAGCAGCTCCTTCAGGATCTCACTGGACTTTGCACGCTCCTGCTGCAGTAAGACTGGGAGACGACAAAACACAAAACTGTAATGTTGTATGCCCTGAATTCTCTTTTTGACGTGACCCAGTGTTTTTTTTATCATAGACTGTATATATAAAGGTTTTTATTCAGCTGACCCACCATGTTGTGTTATAACGTCCACAACGCTTTCTCTGACACACTGAGATGTTAGAGGAGGGAGTTTTCTGGGCACGGCTCCAGGTAGCAGAGGGATGTCTCTGTTCTCCATCACCACCCCGCTGTCCGTCGTGCCCTTCGACACGGCCGAGTCCCCACGAACATCCACTTTACTTCTGGTCACATCCTGACAGCACAGACACGCAGTATCAACCCATGAATACATTTTTTATACCCTGCCCCCCCACTGTGTGGTATCACAGACATGATGTTGTCATGGTGGCGCCTGTGTGTGTGTTGACACATTGTCATGAACACAGTAGCTCAGGAGCATTAGAGTTTAAAATGAGTTCACAGTAACAGTGTATTCTGTGACTTTAACAACGCTGTGTATATATAATATTTATATGTAGTAAATAACCAATATAATATATAATGATATTTATGAACATTTAAATTGGCTGAATAACAAGCTACGGTTTTAATCTTTAAGTATTTAGCTTGGTATATTGCTGTAGTTTTAAGTGGCTTTTTAAGGGAACATAATTGTTCAAATGTTACCAGGAACAGGAACTCAATACAGTATAATTTTTAGGCTGGTGAGCGAGTCAAATTGAGCAGAGACTTTCGTACTTTACAAGCCAAAACATTGACATCTTAAATAGAGGACTTTTTCAAAATTGTAACATAGCATTTTTACACCGTGGTATTGCTAGTTTAAGTAAAATATCTGAGTATTCTTTCCACCACTGCTCAGTAGTAGAAGTACCAGATGGGGAAAAAGATTACAATTTGAAGTCCTGCAATAAAAATGTTACCTCTATAGTAGATAAGTGATGGCATCTAATCCAATCCACTTTATTTCTATAGCACATATTAAATGAGGGCTTACCAAAGTGCTTCACAGCAAACATAACATTATAATAAAAATATTAATAGATAAAAGGCACACATAACAAATACAAGGTACACAAAGGCTATGGACAGACAATAAAAGAATACAAATCGATAGCTCAAACTGACTCGAAAGCGAGGGAAAAGAGGTGGGTCTTTAGGCGGGACTTAAAAGTTTGGAGGGTGGGCGACAATTTGACATGGGGGGGGGGCAGGTCGTTCCAGAGCCTGGGGGCTACCGCTGAGAAGGCTCGGTCTCCACTGGTCTTTTTCTTGGTTTTAGGGACTACTAGCAGCAGCTAATCAGCCGACCTCAAAGCCCTTGAGGGGGGTGTACACCTTTAGGAGGTCGGACATGCACTGAGGGGGGCCAGCCCATTAAGCAATACAATCTTAAAATAAACTCTAAAATGGACAGGAAGCCAGTGGAGGGAAGCCAGATTTGGTGTGATGTGCTCATGCTTGCGTGTTCCTGTAAGCAGCCGAGCCGCAGCGTTTTGTCAGCTGCAGGTGTGCCAGCGAGGTCTTGTTTAGGCCGGCATAAAGTGCATAAAAACAAAGGCATGAATTACACGCTCAAAGTCTAAAAAGGATAAAATCAGTTTAATTTTGGACAGGAGCCTCAGGTGAAATATAATTAAGCACCAAGTTATGCAGATTGGCCCATTTCAGAATAATGAATAATATGTTTTGATTATTATTATTGATGCATTAAGATGTTTATCAGAGCTGGTAAAGGTGATTTTACTCTAGGTCTCACTAAAGTCTTAATTTAAGGACTGACTATGATATATTTTGTATCATTAATACAGATCTGCAAATAAACAAAAGGTATTAAATGAATGTTTTGGAGTAAAAGTACACGATTTACCTCTGAAGTATAGGTAGAACCTCAAAATTAAATTACAGTTTGAGTAAATCTACTTAGTTACTTGTTTACACCACTGGTAGTAGAGATTAACCAGTCCGGTCAGTGGCCTACCATGATTACCAATTGACAATATTTGGTCACTAAATTAAACGCCACACAGATTTCCGAGATTTCCTTTGTCCTCTAACGCCTCTTAACAATGTCTGACAAAACATATGAACTTTAGCTGACTTTTTCGGACACAGTTTAAGACTTTACACTTTTTTTAAACTCCTCTCCGCAGTTTTAACTAACGTTAACGAACTAAAAATGCAAGGAAAGCGTCGGTTAGTGGGACACAGCCTACCTTGTCTCCCTTCGCCACTTCCGGTCTCAACGGTCGCACCGCCGTTTTTGTGGAGCTGCAACATCCCATAATCACCTCAAAACAGAGATGTAAAATAAGTCCATAAAAGTAATAACTATTTTAATGACACTTCGGTGTGTTTTCTATCTGTGTATTGACCCGTGTGGCCTCGCATTCCTTCATACACACTGTCTCCATGGAAGCCGGCTCGTTGCTAAGGCCCGTTGCTACAATAAAATTAAATCTGACCCGGTTAAAGAGGTGACACCCAGGAGAAGCTGTGCGTGTCAGGGTGTCACCACTAAACACCGCCTTCACACATCTGATACTGCTGATCCTATTTATCAAATGTATTACTGTGGTGGCTTTAAGACTCCTCACAGGTCAATGTCAGCCACCAGGGCTGTATCCAGGATTTTTGAAATATTGCATTTGAAATCAAACTGAGTCATAGGCAACACCTGTCATCTTTGCCCAAACTCCGCCAAAATGTTTAATTCATCTGGTCTATGATATGCTGCAGGTTGTGTCTAGGCTACTGTACTTTGATTATATGACAGCATGTTTGAACACAGAAATCTGCTGAGTCTTGTTGGCAGCATAAGAGGGCCCTTATGAAGAGAGTCTGAGAGAGGTCTTACAATTGGAAATAGAATATAGAACAGTTCAATTAGAGTTAGTACATGTGAACATGTCAACAGCAAGATAAGAGAACTAACCACTGGTTATGTCATTTTTGTAAATAAAAAGGTTTTGTGGAGATAGAGTGATCCACATTTGTTTATAATTTGTCTCTATTGTATGTGATGTTTCTGTAATTTAAAAGCAAATAAAGACACATTATTAAAAAACCCTGAACATCTACATTTAGTTGTTTATCATTTCAATTTGTCCTTTTTTTTAAATTTCTATCTGAGCATGAATTGGGCTGGTGAGATACTGAATCATTTCTTTATTTGAGCCATTTACTAAAAGGTTTAAAAACATTAATACATTGAGTCAAAAGCTACTGGAACTGCCCTGGTGTCAACTGGTTTTATGTTATTTGATTAAAAAAAGTCATATGTAAATAACCATGATGCCCTTTCTCGCATCCTTCTCCTAAATAAAGCTTTACATTATTTGGTTTCTGCGCTAAATCCACTGTCTTCTTGTTTTGGAAAATGCACCAAAAGCACAATATCACCGGAAATCATTGGGGCCTCAAGGTGACGCACATATTGATTCTAAACAAGTCAAAGTAATACCGCTTACATTTTTATTTCTTTTTGTAACACTACATGGTAAAAAGACCACAGAGGTGCAGATGCAGGCTCTACTGGAGGTAGGAGAGCGCGCTGGAGCTGTCCGGGCTGAACCTGGGCTTGTTGGTCAGGATCACAGAGGTGTCGAGCGCAGGGAGGAAACTCTGGTGCAGTTTCTGGCATCTCTGCTCCACCTCCATGTGGCTAACATTTTTGGCCAGTTTTTCCTCCAGAATCATCAGATGCCTATGTGCAACCTCCAGGTCCCTCCTAAAAAATAAATGAATATTAGTGCATTCAGGATATTAGAAAGAAGTATGAAGACATATTTAAATATAGGACATGAGGGGACAGGCAACAGAGAAAGCTGGGTCAACTATTAGAAGTGAAAATGTGACTTTAGTGAATGGAAGGACTTACTGAGAGCGCCTCAGGATTGGACAAAGTCCAGCTGCCATACTTTCAAGGTCACGTTTCTCCAGTGTGAGGCTGAATAGGGGCTGGAACAGAGAGAAAGGGTTCAAGCCAAAGTATATATAAGATATTTAAGGCTTTCTTTGCTTCTGAATGCAATCTGTAACACTTACCTGGTCCAGGCAGAGCTCACGTCTGGGTCTCTGGTGCAGGATGTCCAGGCGGTGTGTGGCCCGGTGCAGCTTTGAGTCACAATTCTGGATCTGACAGGCTACTTTGTGACGGTCCGTAGTCAGATCAGAAATCTCATCTCTTATCTGGAGATAACAGAAAGCCACACAAGAGTGAGTGAGCATTACAAAAAGCCAAGTACATTTATTCTGTGGATGGAAAATAAAGTAAGTAGACTGACCTGCTGCCTCTCCCAGATCAGAGTATCCTGGGCCCTGGTCAGGTCGTTGATCTGCTTTCTCTGAGAATCAACTGTGCAGCGGCGCTGGCGCTCTTGGGTATTTTTCAGCTTCAAGATTCAAATATAAACAATGTTTTAAGACATAAAAATGCAAGATGAAGAGCAAAGCATTTAATTGACTTCCTTGAGGGCAAAAAAAAAAAAACTTGAACGTAAACATTGAAGATGTTATCAGATAAAAAAATAAATAATGAGCTCATGGTGTATTGAAGGCAAATTTGAACAAGTCTTTAAGAGAGAGTTCATATTAAGCCCTAAACTATTGTATTCAGGTATGTCCAAAGTCTTGGTCAGTTTTTTTCTTACATTGGCCAGTGTGAAGCGCAGGTTTCCCCTGAAGGAAGACGAGTCTTTGATCAGGTTATCAGCCGCCTGCCTCAGCTCCCTGCAGTGGGACAGCCAATTGTCATAGCTCACGTAGTTTGGTTTGTAATGGGTGGCAGGGAAACTTGAGCTCAGGGCGTTGACGTCAGGGACAATGCATTTGGTGGTGAGCTTGATGGCTTCACCCTTGTCCCGAAAATCTGCCAGCAGCTGAGCGCGGATCCCCTTCAGAGAGCCCCGCTTCTCCAGCAGGAAGCAGATCTGTCTCTGGAGCGTTTCTCTAAACTCACTGGTCAGCTGCTCCTCGTTCTTCAGCTCGGAGAGGACACGGTCCTGTCTCTGGCCCACTGAGCCCAGACTGTTGCTGATGGACACGCAGTCCCTCATGAGCTGACTGTACACCTGCTTCTCCTGGAGAACGCCCTCAGCCAAGTCTTTCATCTGGACACATGAAACTAATGATCATTTAAAGCTCTCCTATTATACTGTTTTTCATCAATATATTATAGGTCTCAGATTGATACAAAACATGTCTCTGAAGTGTTTGGCTCCAAATACCAAACAGATCATGCATTGTGATTGTGGCATCCCATAATCCCCTCTGTTTCAGCCCTGTTTCAAAAGTGCTGATTCTCTTTCTGTTACTTTGGATGAAAATAAGGAGCCACCCCCCTCGCCCCTCTGAGAGATATCTGGTTCAAAAGAACACAATGGTGCTCTAGGAGGAGATTCAGGTGTGTGTGTGTGGGGGGGGGGGTTACCTTGGTTGGTTATTGGCTAATAGTTACACAAGCCAAGAAATCGTTATGATATCACAAAGTGGCCAAAACCTGATCAGCTCATTTTCAGACGGGTTCTTTTTTCCTGAAACTTTCAGAATCTCTTTACACAGAGGGGACACATGTTTATGTATAAAACATCAAAAAAGCTGAATTTTGCATGATAGGTGTCCTTT
>NW_011344552.1:184423-189218 GCF_000735185.1 Notothenia coriiceps
ATGATTGAGGTAGAGGGATTACTCTTAAACTCACTTTCCTTGTTTTGCAATATATATAAAAAGTCATTAGTGTGTGTACCTGCTCCACAGCAGTGATTTCTCGATCCACTCTCGCGATGCTTTCAGATATCTGGGCCCTCCACTGGCTGACCTCGGTGTGTCGAGAGCTGAGATGCCTCATTGTGCTACGAGTGGCAGATGGGATCTACAAAAAAGAAGAATACCATTTCTCTCTCATTTAGGGTGCAATTAGGGAATAGTTCCTAACAAACTCCTCCAGGGTTCCTCTTAGCACGTGTGACACCCGCTCAAATGGTGAAATGGACATCAGGTTTTCAAACCATAATACAATGTCAGGCGGATCTTCATCCAACCATTTCTGAAGTATAGTGAGGCTCGCAGCATTCAAAGCAATTCCAATGATATGTCTACGTTCATAATTTGAATCTAATCCGAGAACAAAGTTATATGATTCCACATTTTAATACACTGATATATCACAAACATGCCATATTTCTTATCTTACTCATTGAAAGGTATACTACTTCTCACTTTGTTAAGGATTCAATGACTTTTTCTGCTGATACATGAGATAATTAACATTAAAATAAGGCAGGAGGATCAGGAAATGTTCATTACCCGTGAGATATCGTCTCCCAGGGAACAGATGGTTTCCTCGCCGAGCTTCAGCAGTCTGTTTCTCTGAAGCTGAGGTCTGTGGCTAACCAGATTTCTGTTGGAGGAGAGGACAGGCAGAGACAACCTGACCTCTGACCTCATCTGGTCCTCCAGTGCACGATGGTGCCTAACAGTGTGACAAAAAGCTTACATCTTAAAAAAACAACTCTCCCAAATTCTGTCAAATGTTTACAGGGTTTTACTTGATGCTGAGAGATACTACATGACACCAATACAGTATTTCAAAACGAACTTACCACATTGTGTTTCTTCAAAATGTAAAAGTAAACACTGGACTGAACAAGGTCAGCTGCTGAACTCGTGCTCTCAGGTCAGGATATGGAGGTGAAGGGAATTCCGATTCAAAAGTAAGCAAACATTCGGAATGCGTTTCTATGGATACACTACTGTTTATATTTACACAAAAAATGCTAATATCTTTTTAAAGCATTAAACCTATAAAACATAGTAACATACACTAGCAGCTTACTTTCAAAAAAGAAAATGTGCCTTTGATATACATACTGTATGTTATCACCAAGACATATTTCTTTAAGACTTCTGAAGACGGAAAACTGGTTTATATGAAATAAAATTCCCAGATCAAAAAATCTGTTACTCAGTTTAAAAATCCAAAGATCTCATCTGATATAAAAATACAATTAAATAAAAAGTGTATCCAGATGAACAAATAGGGCAAATGAAAACAATTGGGAAAATGTTTTTACAATAACCAAAACCACATTTTTCTTAAATCAGGAATTATATATAAAAAACGCGCCACAAACTGCAGCCTCAAAAATGTCCAGTTAAATAAACAACCCTAAAAATGTTTCCATAAAAAATGTAATGTTATCTTCCTTATGGTTTGATGTATATCCAATTTATTATATAATCCTGAGCTAGGTGTACTAAATAAAATATAACCCTTTATAAACACAAAGCACGACCCGAGATAGTTGCTATTTTTTAGCAAAATCCAGGAAGTATCTTCTCCAAAGCAACCTACTGCTGAGGTACATTTATACATATCTTATATTTGAACACAAAGCACAACCTGAAGTAATTGTTTTTTTTAGCACTCCTAAATACCTTTAGCAAGAAGACTACTTTATATAGACACACCTGTAAAGCCTTCACATGTATTAATAATTCTCAGTTAACAATATTTGACAACGATAAATCAGCTGATATTTGGTCAAAATACTGTGTGGGAAGAAGAATTTTGTTAATGATCTATTTAATAAGGTTTTATATTTACCCAAAAAGACATACCTGTTATATGGTAGTATGAGCCAGCCACCCGAACTGTGGGTCCCGAATGAAAAGATCAACAGAAAACAGGAATTCTTTTTATAGTTTTATTGATGGTAATTACCCATGGTTTTAATTTTATCACTCATTCAGTAATAATCATGGCTTTAAAATTAAACTGACATCCGTATCATCCAAAGTCACCCTCGTCCATTTAAACACGCAATAGAAAAATATATACTTAATACTTTGTACAATACTGGTTTTGGTCCAAACAAAAGTGGATCAGAAAAGCCAATATACCTTTAGTCATCAAAGGCTCTCCAATTTGCATTTAAGCTCCTTTTAAATGGATTCGGGCAACTTTGAATATAGGAATTTACATAATAAATTCTAAAGACAAAAATGCTGAATGCGGAGTTGGTAACACAAAAAAAAAAAATTCAACTTCACAGATTAAAAAAGAAACTTCACTATTTACAGGTTTTTATAATAATATTCAAAGGCCAATTAAGAGATAGAGAGAGAGAGGAAGAGGCAGAGAGGTAAAAGGAGAGTATAAGGATGAAGGAGGAAGAAGGAGAGACAAGACGGCACAAAAAGCAGAGAAGTGGAGCGAACCAAAGAATCAAACATGTAACGAGTTTTGAATCTATGCATTTACAAAGTCCTTAAGGAGTTGAACTAGGGCGTCATCCTCCCCTCTCCCACCCCCCATCCGTCCTCCGCTTGTTTTTGTTTTTAACATTCATTTGCTTGCTCGCCCGTGGCGCGGCTATGCTAGCGGCCCAGGCGATAACTCTCGTTCAGTTCTCATACGCACACCATCACGAAACCTCAGCATGTACAAATAAACCAAACACACCTCAAAGTCTGTACATAAGAGAGGGGAGAAAAAAAAAAACAAGCACACTGCATTCACCACAAAGTTTACACGCTCATCCCTGTACATACAGCACGCCGCGGCTACATCTCCAGCGGCATCTTAGATTCCCGTAAGAGGAGCAGTCTTAATAGTTTTTCGGATGGCCGCTGGAGATTCCCCGCACAGCTCTCACTACAGCTCTGCACTTCACCCATACTAATTAATAAGATTCTGTGAACACTCGCAACTCTTTAGATTTGCAGTTTTTGCCTTTGTGATTTTATTACAAAAAGTCATGCCTAAAGTCTAGCAGACATTTGCCAGTGTTCAAAATATAGATATGACGTCTTGTTGTTTCGTCGTGTTGAGCAGGGGGTCCCTGGTTGATTGTTGTTCTCCAAATCACTTTTATTGTTCAGTCAACATTGTTTTCAAGTCCTGTGGGATCTGTCTCGCATATCAACAGCTCCGGGCTAAATGTGAAAACTTTTGAATATTGAACCCAGCCTTCAGCTCAAACACCCGCCCGCCGTCCAGCCCGAGCACAACGCGGCACCGAGCCTCTGCCCTTCTTCACATGCCGAGTCCTTTCAGTGTTTGTCTAGCTGAGGCCGTCCAGGACTGTTCAGCCTTCAGTGGGGATACAGTCAAGTCAAAGTCAAGTCTTCTTTAAAGTCGAGTCCGCAGGGCTTTACTTCCTGCGCCGCACCGCTGTCTTGATCTTACGCCCAGCGATCGCCGGCTGTCCAGCAGGGGAGGAGGCGGTGAAGGTTTTTGCGGCCCTGGAAGACAAAAATCACATTCCAATTATTATTAGCTTCAGGACAAACAACGCCATCAGAAGCAGCTGTGAAATATGTGCAGACCTGATTATTGGTTCACCTATCATTAACAGGTGATATTAATTAGGGATGCACCGAATATTCGGCCACCGAAAATTATCAGCCGAAAATGGTTAAAAAGGCCCTTTCGGCCGAAAATATATCACCGAATGTCAGAGAACAGGGTTACGTTGATCATACGCCGCATATTTATCCGGGTGTTTTGATTTCAAGTGGTGGAGTAATCCCGAAGTGGTGAAAGTCTTTGCAGTTACACCCCCTCGAGAAGTGTCAGCTAAACACATTTTTACAAATCGCAATCCGCGCCTCTTTCTCTGATATTTTGAAATATCTCCAAGCGGCAGACATGTTGGCTGTGAGCCAGCCGCGAGCATGGTCGCGCGCCGTGCTTGTCGCCGCGTTTTGATTACGTCATCACAACAACACGTTAGGTTACCAAACTTATAGGTGCATTTGTTGTTGTTGAAGGCCTGGCTGTTACAGTCTTTATTTACAATATTTTGTTGTAGGCCTACTGGCCTAGATGTTTATGCAGTTTTAAAGCACCTTGGCTTTGTTCTGAATGCACTTTGTTGTAGTTATCCTACAGAGAAAAGAAAATGCACTTGACTTGGAATTAATGTACTGTATGCATTCAAAAGTGGCTGACATACCAATGTTCTTTATGGACCCATAAATGTGATCTTTAAAGTTAAGCTTACCAGTTAAGTTACAGTTAAGTTAAGTTCTCAAGTTAAGTACAGTTAAGTTAAGTTAAGTTAAGTTACAGTTAAGTTAAGTTCAAGCTTAACGTTCTTCCATAATCATGGTCTTTTCCTAATTAGGTAGCCGAACAATATTCCGTAAAACTGTATAACATTATCACACTAATACTTTATAGTATACTATATTAGGGATGCCAGTGATTATTTCGAATATTCGTTACCAGTTCCCTTCCATACATCAAAATATTATTTTTAAAATCGATTTATTTTATGTATCTTTATTATTATTCATGTTTTTTTTTTTCTGGCTTAGTTTCAACAAAATATAGACTAATGCTAATAATAGTACAGTAGTATCTAATACATGTAAATGGCCATTGGTCACACCACCAGTTTGTTTTACTGCTAAACTTGGAGCAGCTTGCGTGCAAGCGAGGGACGCTGCTGCAGCA
>NW_011344552.1:189263-207204 GCF_000735185.1 Notothenia coriiceps
TTTTCTATTAATCATATATAACTATATAACTATTACATCACTATATATATAGTTTCTCATTAATCATATATATATATTTCTATTAATCATTTTCGGCCTTTCGGTTTTCGGCCAACTATTTCCTATTTTCGGTTTCGTCCAAGAATTTCCCATTCGGTGCACCCCTAATATTAATGCAAACTGGAAGCTTTTATAAAAACATTTCAAAGATTGAAAAGGGGCTGTGATAATATCAGACTTCCCTTAAGCGAGTATAATGATATTCTGTTTAACTCTACTACATTTTCAATGAAAATCTGTCACAGTACTGTTTAACTTTGTTTCTGTGCGATATGTCAGTTTTTGGCAAATGAATAACAAAATATGAGCGTTTGGAAGAGGAGAGAGAAAAAGGGACAACTACAAAAAACGAAAAAGATTTAGGAGGCACTGGATTATCAACACCATATTATCAACTCAAACACAACAAACACAAACGCTCCTCATGTTTTCAAGAGATCTAGTCAAAGCTACTTTTTGATTTATTTTTTAAATACCCATAACTGAGGAGATGAGACTTACCCAATATTGAATGCGGGGGGTTGTGAAAAGTTGAATCCGCTTCCAGGGGCCTGGGGTGGGATGGAGGGGTTGGCAGGGGGGGCCGGGGAAGCGGCAGGCCCTCCTCCGAAAGTAAACACTCCTCCTCCTGAGGCGTTGTTTGGGGCTCCAAATGCACTGGCTCCTCCAAACTGGAAGCCTCCGCCTAAACAAAGTGGTACATTTACAAAACTGAACTCATGATAATCCTACTTTCACAAGAATCAGGAGGTACCACGGACCCCCTGAGGTTAAAGGAGAAATATATCTCAGTCACCCACCTGGTGCAGAATTAACAGCGGCCCCAAAGACGGGTGTGGAGTTGTTCTGCTGCCCAAACACCGGGGCGGCGTTGGGTTTGGCTCCAAATGCAGGGGGCTGGGAGGGTGCGGCGGTGAAGGGAGATCCAAAGCTGGAGCCGAATGAAGGGGTCTGGTTCGCCCCAAATCCAGCAGAGGGGGCCGAGCTGAACGCAAATGGAGAGGGAGCTGCAGACGGAGCTGTCGGTGGAAGAGAAAGGATTGAAAATATAAATACATTTTATAAATACAAAAATATCAAATGTAAATGTTTGATCAGACACCATCATGCTATTATCTGAAAAAACCCACTATGAGCAAGTGTAATGGTTTGGTATATTATAAATCAATGCAAACATGTTTTTAGCTAAAACAAAGTCACTGCCAGAGTACTGAAAGGTTTTTCTCAATACATGAGGGCAAATATGAAAGATGTATTTAAGTTCACTATTCAAATGCTATGAAAGGGATTACTGAACATTATTTATGTTGTAAAGGTTTAAGTATAAAACAATGCTAATGCAATTTTAACAAATGTGAAACTTCAAACAGTTTCAAACACAATTTCTGAAGGTAACAAGTTTCAATGATTGAAATGTACTTATTAGTAGAACAGGTTCAGACATTATGCTTCTGCCTGCCATAACTATCACTCTAACTACCTTATTTATACTTTTTAGATTGTTAATACGCATTGTGTGACTGAATAAAAACACCACTGCCAACACAGACCTGCAGAAGAGGCAGCAGAGGGCGCAGCTGCTCCGAAGCCGAATGATGGAGCAGCAGCAGCAGCAGCAGCAGCAGGAGGAGGAGGAGGAGCAGCGGCAGCAGGAGCACCGAAGAGGAAGGGCTGAGCGGAGGAGGAGATGGAGTTCAGGTTGACCGCTGACGGTGCCGCCGGCTGGCTGTCCTGACTCTGGCCGAACAGGAAGGCTTTGGCAGGAGGAGCGTCGGTGGAGGAGGCAGCAGGCTGACCGAACATTAAAGTGCTAGGAGCTGCGAAGGGAGCCTGAGTGGAGCTGCTGCTGCTGGGGGTGGAGGAGCCGAACAGAGTGGGCGTCGGGGTGGTGGATGTAGAGGTGGTGGAGTTGACGATGGGATTACCAGACATAAAGGAAAATGCTGGTTTTGGAGCAGCAGAAGAATCTATTGAGGGGAGAGAGAGGTTAACTATGATGTTATATAAATACCATACAGTGGTTAAAGGGATAATCCGTCAACGTTTCACATCAAAGTGAGTTTACGACATTTATCACTGCACTTCTCACGGTTGTAAAATGTCTTCTCTGGGGGAGCTTCCTTTGACTTGAGGAAATTATCTTGAGGGAAAACACATTTTTATATGTTTATCTAAATTCTGCTTCGATCTTAACCAATATCCGAAATCTCAAAATTATGCAAGTAAACATTTTAAAACGATGAAGTCATATTTAAATAGTTTTGCTGAAAGAAATTGGCAATAATTGGAAAGTGATTCTGATGTAGCACACCCCTTACCTGCTCATTTTAAAACCCTTGATCAGCTTCAGCTAATTGATAACAAGCATATCATTAGAGTCAAGCCGATTCCTAACCCATGCGTAATAAGTGACCACAAGGACTGCTTAGATGAGAAAATCATTCATAATGTTGTTGCGTTATCCACATTTATTTAGGGACAGAAATGGTAAGCAAACTACAAAACAACTCAAAGATACTATCTACAGCATCGCTCTCCGAACTTTCTCTCACCTGCAGCACTCTGTCCAAAGGTGAAAGACGGGTTCGGGGCCTCTGCAGTAGTTGTTTCACTCTTGTCTGCTGGCTTGCCAAAGTTAAAAGTGGGTGGGGGTTGTTCTGTTGGAGCACTGGTCTTGCTGAAGGAGAATCCTCCAGTAGCGGCCGGTGCTGGAGCAGCCTCTGCATCTTTACCAGCAGCTCCGAAGAGGAAGCCGGATGGAGCCGAGGACGCGGCGGCTTCCTTCTCTTCCTCTGGCTTCCCAAAGGCAAAGGTGGGAGCAGCTGTCTCTTTGTCCGCCTGTAGAGATCCCAACGTGGAGCCCCCCGGTGGTGTGGCGGTCGTTGAACTACGATCGCCCAATCTCCCAAATACAGACCCCTTGCTTGAAGTAGAGTTTGTGGGTGCGGTGTCATTTGATGATGCTACGCTTTCACTTTTCTCTTGTGAAGATGAGGAGCTGTCGGGTGTTTTCTCTTCAGGTTTTGAAAGTCCAAAGGTGAAGCCGGTCTTAGAGGAGTTACTTTCTGTGCTAGAGGATCCGGTTCCAAACGGGGTCCCACCGCTGGCTCCGAACTTAAACCCAGAACCTGCGGCAGGTGGGTCTGACTTTTTGTCATCACTAGAGGCATCCCCAAATGTAAAGCCCTCCGATGAGCTGCCAAACTTAAACCCAGAGGAGGCAGTAGTGTTGTTAGATGTACTTTCTGATGGGACTCCAAATTTGAATCCACCTGACGATGAAGAGGAGGACTCTGTTAATGAGCCTCCAAACTTGAAACCTGCGGCTCCGGATCCCAAGGTACTGTCTGTTGTGCCAAACTTAAATCCTCCAGAAGTAGTGCCTGAAGTCCCACCAGCTGACGACCCGAAAAACAAACCAAAAGCTGAATGGAAACAAAGGAACAAGAAAACATTAAAAAATGAAGTTATATTTAAAGGCTTAAAACAGTTGACAAGATTTTGTATGTTTATCTCAAAAGAAATAAAACATACTTAGTATGTTTTTGTGTATCAGAATCAAACCAGGTCACAGCAACAACAAAAATACAAAATAAAACTAACCTGCGGGCCCGCAGCAGAAGCCTAGCCCGAGAGGTCAGCCCCGGAACGTTAAGCGGTCTACTGATATTTAGCGTCATCAAATAAATAAATGTTCCTTTTAAAATGCCTGATTTGATCGGTAGCAACGGTGTTGTCACAACATTATTAACTCGAAGAAAGATTTCTTCACCCTGCTACAATATGATGAACATTATATAATAATCTATAGGAAAACGTGAGTAACACTCATTTACTTTTGAATTGTTGCAATAAAAGCAGGTTGCCTTTGTTACCTTTGGGCTCCACAATAGCTCCAGGTTTGGCTGTCTGACAGGCCACACACTGTACATCAGCAGCCTTGTTCTGCACTAGACAGACATCACATTCCCAGGCACCCTCTGGCTTCTTGAACGCATCTCCAAACCCAATCAATGGAGCACTGCTGGCTAAAGAAGAGGCTGCTGCAGAGGCTCCTGTTGTGAGGATAAGGGGGAAAAATATGCTTTACTAAACTAACAATTTCCTTTACATGAAGGAAAGTTAATGGCATTCTACTTTAACAAAAAACAATGATTCAGCATTTTGTAGAACATCAAATACCAACATTACCACGGTCCGGATCATATTACCTGGTTTGGCGCTGCTGCAGGCCACGCACTTTGTGTCCTCTGCCTTGTTTTCTACCATACATGTATCACATTCCCATGCTCCCTCAGCTTTCTTGAACTTGTCTCCAAATCCAGTAAACCCTGTAGAGACGGGGGCTGTGGGTAGGGATACAGTCTTTACAGCTGAGAAGGCAGAAGGAAGAGTCGTTGAGGGTTTAAGCCCTGTCCCAGGTTTGGCCGTTTCGCAGGCCACACATTTGACTGCATCAGGTTTGTTTCGAACTAGACACGTATCACAGTCCCAGGTTCCTGCGGATTTGGAGAACATGGTGCCAAAACCTGCAGAGGTTGATGTGCTGCTCTCTACCACATCCGGAGTGGCTGTTAAAGGTTTACTGTCCATAGATTTGGGCTGTGGGGCACAACAGCACACACACTTGGTGTCCGATGGCTTGTTCTGCACCATGCAGACATCACAGCTCCAGCCTGGTGGAGCTTTGAACGCAGCACCAAAGCCTATTGATGTGAGGGAGGAGGTGGTTGTAGTGGTGGTGGAGGAGGAGAAGGAGGGGGCTGTTGATTTTGTTGAGCTCAGCTGGGGAGCTTCGTCTGGGGTTGGGGAGGTCCGAGCAATAGGAGAAGCAAAGCCTAGACGGAGTAAAGTAAAGTATTAAGCAGTGAACAACATTTTTCACAAAAGCAAACACTGTAGATGTGCAATGAGTTATCGGATCTTACCAGGTGCTTTGAGAAGATCCAGCACGCTGCCCTGCTTCAGGGTCTTGGCTGGTTTGAAAGGTCCTTCAAAGTCTTCTGTGCTTTTGCTTGGGGTTAACTTCACTGCAGAAAACATAACAACACAGAGATCAAACTTCAAGTTTTCAGGAAAGGCAAAGAATCATCGTTATGCTCAATGTAGGAAAACTGTCTTACCTGCGACTATGGGAGAGGCCAGGTTCCCATTTGACATGGAGGGACCCAACTTTGCTACAGGTGCACTAAAAGTGAATTCAGCCTACAAACAGGAAATAACAATTATTATCTATATGATGTAACTAGTTGTCTCCCTAATCAATAATGCTGCGTTCACACCAGACGCGATGCAAATATTTGCCTGTCAGCTGTGTTAACTTGCATCATTCAAACAAGATGTGCTGGCCAGGGGGCGGGGCTTATCTCCATGGAAATACTATGGTAGTTACCAACTACAACAAAATGAACATATTTTACAGTAATTTAATTGTAATACAAGTTTCAAAATGATGCCGAAGTGACAACATACTGATAACGGTTAGTAAAAACCATGAATTAATGATGTGACAAGTGTGCAGACAAGACTGAAGGCGAAAAACCTTTTAAAATGCGTGTTTTCTGAATGGAGATCGGATAGATCAGGCTAAACTCCCAACACGTCCTAGAGACAGAAATAAACCAGCGACTGTATTCGCCATGACAGACAGTCTGTGTTTTGTACTTGTTTAACTTTTGTCCAGTTTATGAACAGATATGAGCTCTGTGTGGTAACAGCTAATGTTTTGGTTTTCTAATTCAACGTCAGGCTGAGATCCTCACCGCTGATTGGCTTTCACAAGAACGTGTCACGTGAATTTGACGCTCGAGTTGAAAAAAATTGATTGGTTTTCGCGCCCCCCTTCAATCGTGCCGCGGCATTCGCATCAACTGCTTCATTCACGCCGTCGGAGCTAATTTGCGTCTCTCCGCGTCTTTGTATTGACTTTACATGTAAACGCGCCGCCCCCAAAAAACGCCTCGCGTCCGGTTGTGAACGCAGCATAAGTTGTCATTTTGAAAGTGTTTACTTACTGAGGGGGAAAGGGAAGGAGGACTACCAGCAGTTGCTTTGACAATGGGGGAGGAAAATGTAAAAGGAACACAGGGAGGGGTCGAGGCTTTTGGTAGCTCCTGGAAAAAGAAAAATAGCATTTTAAAATGTGCATCAATTATGTTGTTAGCTATTAGCAGTATTTAGCAGCTTTTTTGTGGAATGAGACCATTTTAAGACCAACCTTATTCGTGACAGTCTCCTTAATGGGAGTCATTGGCATGAAGTTGGGGGTCGCACTGATGGTGGTAGTGGGAGGTGGGAGTGGGGAGGTAAAGTTGAAGGAAGGCATGGTGTGGATGGGAAGGGCGATGGTTGGTAGGTCCGGTAGCTCAGCCATCTAAAGTCACAAAACAAGGAGGAGTCAGAATCAGAGTCCTTTATGTGTCCCACAGCGGGGAAATGAACAACGGTACTGCAAACGTGGCGGTGCAGAAGAAAAAAAAGGCGAAAATAGTAGAAAGTACACATTTTACACACAAATATTTAAATAATAAGTGCATGTCCATATTAAAAGAAAAATAAGTAGTAGCATTTAACATGAACAGTGTTGAAATAATTGCATCAGTGCGTTTCATTTCAGAGTAGTCTTTTTTTAGACCAATGCCGAAATGAGATAACATCAATCTGAATGCATCAAGCACATTATAAGTTTATTACCTCCCGGTCGGGCTTTAAAATGAGTGTGATACGGCCAAGGTACTTAAGTATGATTACCTGTTTTTTACCACTTTTTTTACAAGTGCATGAAAACTAGAACTGGGAGTTAATATATACAAAGTTTTGATGGAAAGCCTTACCTCTTCCTCATCAACGTGTTTAGAGGAAGGTCGTGCACTCATCCTCTCTCGCTTCATCTTCCCCCCCCCAGAGCCCACGCTGCTGGCTGCAGGCGTGCTGGACAGAGGATAGGCCGGGCCACTGGAAACCATTGTGCTATTAGAAGAGGGGTGCAGAGCAATAAGTCAAATAAATAAACATACAGGGATCGGTTTAAAATAACTATGAATGCTTTGATGAGGTTATACACCTTGCTGGTGTAACATTAAGCCTCTTGGCTGATTAATTAGAGTAACATGTTTTACCTTTTAGATGGACCTGGGGTTGCTTCAGGTAGTTTCTGTGATTGCCTTGTGGGCTAAGGAAATAAAACAGAAACAGATTTATTATTTGCTTTGTGCTGGAATTGCATAGAGAAGATGTTGACAGTGTATAATAACGCATGAGTTTCTGACCGTGTCCCTGGGAGTCCTGTCCAGAGTTCGGCTCACCCCTCCAGGAGTCAGAGTCGGCCTAAACGACACGGAGCGGTTTCCTGACACCGACGCTGCAGCGGGAACCATGAGCTTCTGCACCGGGGGGAGAGAGGGCTCCATCTGACAGAAAGAAAAAAGGTGTTCAAAAGAGATAAGAATAACAATCAACAAAGTAGGCGGTGCTTTAGTATTTGTCTTATTGTGTCGAACATAGCTGGTTTTTGCTTCTTAACTCAAACATAAACTGTGTCCTCGATGGTGATCTGTAACATTTAGAGTTTGCATTTCATTTACCTAGCAGGCAGGCCTGTTGTAAATCTGATCAGGCTTTGGGTACACAGACACTGCTGTGATTCTTTCTCTTGTTTGCAAAAATAGAATTATTAAAAACCGAAAAGCTTTGTGTGAATCTAGGTCACATTTCTTTAATTCTTTAAAGAAACAAATGATGACACTTTGTAGAAGGGTGGAGCATGGGCCAAGGAATATTCTTCACATTTTGGAGTCAAATCATATGGCAGATACAATAACTATTTTTCACTTTTTGAAACTGAGGTTTGCACTCTGCAGGGGCCTTTTCTTTTTTATGCTAAAAATATATATAAACTATTTGCTAATAAATTGTTATTAGAACCCAAAATATCGGTTTCGACAAAGAAACCTAGGGTTGGTTGGAGTATATTTTGGACACTGCTAAAGCATACATAGCAGTTACACAGGAGGCTCTCTTGCATTGGACCTGTGAGGGTCAATACACCATTGTTCAGATTTACAAAGCAGCTGTCGCAGCTGGTAAAGCCTGACAGTTATTACTGAGGACAAGTCCAGAGCTGGCACGATTTAAGAATGGACTACACTTAACCCACTGCACTCATAAACACACAATTTCAAAAGCCACATACATCTTAGAGTATAGTTCACTTTTGCCCACAAGCACTTGTGCATATAAGCACACAGGCGCACACACAAACACACACTGTGGTGAACAGCTGTGTCCCAGCCAAAGAGCCTGGTGTAAAGCAGGCCAACAGACAGTAGGACAGGAAGTGGCAGAAAGACAAACGGCCACAAGTGCTGCTGGGTTTGCACAAATCTTTCTTTGTTCATATCAATATGACTTGAGACTGACGAAAAAACACTAAGCAGAAAACACAAGTGGAGCTTAGTTGTTGACGTGCATACACAGATTAACCTTCGGGTCATTCAGGGACAAATATGAAGCAATCATCATAACATCAGGAAAACAAGGCATATACAAATAGACACAAACAAATAGTTTTAGAGAAACCAGGCAGGAGAAAATGCTGTCACATGAATCTTAAAATCTGTACTTACACGTTTCTTTTTCGACTGATAGTGTGAAACATCTAGATTTGAACCATCCATTGACTGCAAAGAAAAAAATGAATGTAAGAAAATGTGTTAATTGAGGAAAATCAAGTTATCACAAACAGTAATTTATGTAAAATGAGCGGCTTCAAACTAATGTTTTATATGTCAATATATGAAAAGCTCTTACTGCTGAAAGGGGGGACGAGGCAGCCGATGGGATTCTCCTTGCATCCTTTAGAAAATAAACCGTTTACATTACTGTGTTCATTTGCAAAATATAAAATGTCTTACCACTGTCACACTTTGAGATGAAGTTTGAACAGAGGAGAGGGTGTGAGTGTGTGTGAGAGTGTGTGTGAGAGTGAGTGTGAGTGTGTGTGTGTGTGTGTGTGTGTGTGTGTGTGTTGTACTCACAGCGAGGGGGCTGGACATGCGCTCCAGGGACTGAAGGATGCGCCTGGCTGTGGCGCTGGTCACTCCACAGGGCTGAGCCCCAGCAGGCTTGGCCTTGATCTGTCTCCTCACTGGGGCCTACAGATCAGATCATTTAGTCTCCATTTATATTAACAATATTCCCACCACTGTCACATGCATGCTATGACTTCAGTGCTCACACAGAAAAAGTCTGTCAAACTTTACAAGCTACAAATGATAAGCTGCATATATTTCTGTATATTAACTATTATATTATCTGTAGAATTAGATTCCAGCGGAGGTCGCTTAAGGATTGTTTGAGTCTGGTGTGATCAAAACCTTCATTTTCATTACGCCAGACTTTACAACACGGGTGTGATCAAAACCTTCACCACACCAGTGTTGTAGAGTTCAAAGTCAAAATGTATAGAAAAAGACAGCTTTACATCCATTAACTTCTTGTTAAATATTTAACTCAGCATTGAGAAGTTTCTAACGTGTGTGTGTGTGTTTCTCACTAGCTCACCTGGTAAGGTGTTCCAGGACGACCTCGAGCGCTCCTGACTGCCGCTGCCCCCCCGTACATGGTCTTCCCGGGGTAGAAGGGGGAATCTCCGAGCTGACTGGAGTTCAGCACTGTGTTGTTTAATGACGACTGGAAGAGAGGGTTGAATCACATTACTTAAGGATTGAGGGATTGAATGTATGATACAAGAGCAAGTAGGTTAAGGTAGCCAAATAATATTTAATATAATCAAAGATATCTGCCCTTTTCACGCATAAAAAACTAGCCTTTTCTTTTGCAAATGAAGTCATGTCAAATATTTGTATCTATGAATATTTAAATACATAACCAGCAAATGGGGTTTGGCTCAAAATGGTATTGTTACTCGGAAGATCTTTTTATAATTGTCATTCTTGGTAGAAGTCTTAATGAGAATGCAAACTAAAGCAGTTGATCATACTGAGACTGGTGTCTGGCATGCAGCAAGAAGGAAATGTACAACATGTTGATCACAAATCTGCTCTCACAGCATGCGTTGCTCAGTCATTTGATGAACAGATACTCACATTGGAGGAAGTTCCAAATACAGACAGGTTGAAAGCAGGCCTTTTCAGACTGGACTGGTGAGCATGATGAGAGCCGTGAGAGTGCGTTCTCTCCGTCTCTGGGGACCAAAGTTGTGGAAGTGATGCTGTTTTGGAAGTGGGAACATCTGTTTAAGATATGCAAAATACGAACAAAATATAAACTTAGCGGCCTGATCTATACAACCCATGATTGAGCTAATCCATACATGCCAACACCAGCCTGTAAAAACTGAAACAATATATTTCCTACATATTTCCATTTGAGTGGAATCAAAACAGGATGCCAAAAATATATTACAATGTTGGTTCAATCTTTTCAGATAGATTATCCTCATGGTAACAACATACTATAACGTTTTTGAGGATAAAGGTGTGAGGTCATGTCCCACAAAAAACACCTTTCAGTGGTTATCAATTGAGTCAATAATTAGAGTTCAACGGTAACCAGTCTACAAACAATGATTTTTATGTGTATAGTATCTTCAATAAACTTAATTCTGAAGAGTTAACCCCTTAAAATCACATTTCTATGAACATTAAATTGATCACTTTAATAACGTTTGGTTATGTTCCCTTAAACTCTCTTACTTTACCTTTTTCTGAGGCGCGGGAGGAGAATCCGCTAGTGGTGGAGATGTTATCATCTTCGTGCTGCGATAGGTTGTCCTTGATTTCTTTGACCAAGGAGAAGCCTGTGGAAAAGGGTCCAGGGGCTGAGGAGGTGGAGGGTTGGGAGAAGAGGTTGCTGGGGGACCCCAGGGTCGGGGAAGTGGCATCCAGCGGGGGAAAGTGGAGATGGGAACGACTCAGAGGTGGCCGAGAAAGCACATACTCCTGAAAGTTCAGGGAAGCCCGGCTGGTTGAAGGCTCTGGTTGAGAGAGGGAAAAGTCAGAGGTGAGCAGGATGGTAAAGTTAACACAAAATAAGTGCAAAATATAGGAATTCCTTCGCATGGGACATCACATTTTTTGATGAGATGTGACGCTGACTGAGTCGCTCACCTGTGTTACTGGGGCTTGGTTCTGGGGAGTCTCGTCCATCAAGCAGAGGAGGGCCCTCTTCGCTGCCATTGGGAGGAGGAGGAGTCTGGCAGTTCTGCTCCATCCCCAGTCCATCTCCTCCTCCTTCAGGAGCATCTTCCTTCTTGAAGTATTTCTGCAGCCAGGAAGGAACGATGCTCTTTACTGTGTCTGTCACTCGACTGATGATGCCTGACGGCTGCAGAAAAAAGAAACATGAGAGGAAGTCGTAAAAAAAAGAAGGTTGAAATGAGCGAGAAGCAGACATGAATGCATATCAGCAAAACTAAGTACCACTAACTCAGGCCACTACTTGTAGTACAAGGTCCTCGTCAGAAATTGAAATTCTCATATCAATCAGCAATGGAATAGAGTTGATGCTTTTAAATTAACGCTGCATACTCGAACACTTATGCTACATGAATCTTATGGATTTGTTTTTCAACTACTAAACTGAGGAAAAGAGAAAAGACAAGATGCTGGTGCTATATTTAAGAATATTGAATTTGAAGATAAGCAATTCCCCTTAATTTAAATCGTTATAAAATCACACACAGCAGTTGCAAAACACAGCAATCAACACCGCATTTTATTATTAGAATCAGAAGCTGCACAGACCCACTTGCAATGAGAGGACGTAAGTCCTCCCCAGTGAAAAGCAAAAAAAAAGCCAAGTATGACAGCGTGCAACTGGGTCAGGCGCTGTGTTTGCTTCTGTGAAGCGAAGAGCCAGTGACGCTGGTCTGCTCTGTACTGAGGTCGGGATGAAATCCAGTCAATACGGATTAATCTTGTCTCTTACGGAACATATCAAAAGTAGCCTAGTTTCAAGGTACTCGTTATCTAAAAAGTCCATAAATGCATCGGCCTATTAAAGGGAAGGGTGTATTGGAGAGCATTGAACAAGACAATGTTAAACTTTTGACTGGTTTATCTAGTTTTTTTTTTATTCTCAAAATGTATTTCTTTAGCTCTTGGATTTTTAGAGTTGGACCTCTTCATATGTTTGCTATGCTGTCCAATGTTCTTGTGACTAGAGAGCAGAAAGATAAGGCAGAGTTGAGTGAAGGGGTTAGCCAGCGGTTGTATCACTACATGTTCACACTGTATAACCCATGGAAGCTTTCACCTCCTGATAAGAGCCATATGTGGCCCCAAGTTTGCTGCTTATCTCGAAAAATACACTGCACTTTAACCTTAGTCCACACAAGTTCAACTAGTCAAAAGGCAAGTGTATAATCCACCCCAGTACTAGTTTACGTAGCTCTACTATAGCTATTGTTGTAAGGATTTAAGGGAGCCACATTTCTGCTGTGGGCAGGGTCATGTGACTCAAGGATATGTTGTCATTACCAGTGCTCTCTCTGAAAGCTATCATGTAAAACTGCCGGGCCAGTAAAAGCTTAGTCGATCAGTGCATACATGTTTTTACAATAACCAATGTGATGCATCTTCACACCTCAAAATCATAAACCTTAAAGTCAGCTTCATTGTCACATATTGGCCGTCACGTGATGAGGTAATTATTGATTAGAAAGACTCCATTTTCTCAGTAAGCAAACCCACACCTTGCTACATGAATCAAGACAATGGTGGCGAAAACAATGCATGTCTTATCATGCTCCTGCTTTTTAACCAGTGTTTTGTGAACTGAATACAGCAACCTCGCATGGATAACTGTTAAATGTTTTTGGCTGAATTTAGCCCAGACCTTTTCTTATGAACTTCAGACACTTCCACATTATTTGCCATTTACACAAATGTATGAGCATTAGCAGATGTAATCATGACTCCAATATGTCATGATGGAGACGCTGTACAACTCATTTATTCAAAAATAAATATTACAAGTTCATGTTTGTCTGTTTGTTGTTGGCATAAATGCATTAGTTCAGTCAAATCCCTAATAATAGAATATTTAGATTGTTGATAAAGAGGGATATTGTGTCAGGACTTGGTTGATGAAACGACAGGCCAAGTCAGCAACCTATGTTTGACATTACATGACTGTGATGTGTATAGATGCTGAAGCAATTTCACTAAGCCCTGTATTCCCTAAGTTGACAATTAATTAGGTCTACTTCAACTCTGCACAAATTATTGTTCACAATTTAACAGTTTTGATGAACTTTATATTTATTTAGCAAGCTGCCGTTTTCTGTGCATTTTTGCTAAGAACTGTTTCTAATTGTATATGGATTAAGGTAGAGCAAGAACTGTGACATGATGTTACCTAGATTCCAAATCTAACACTGCCAATAAATACAATAAATGAAAATCTTGAAATGGTCAAATTGATTAGATTAAACCAATATATAAACCCCCATTTGCTTTCTATAGTTTATATAATCGACATAGTTCATTATGAATATATATTGTATGTGATGGGCTAACATGTATTTAATACAAAGTGTTTGAAGTCAACACAAGTGCAGATATCTATCATAAACAATGACTATCCATTCAAATCTTGTTGTGTGATATTGAGTGATACTTGATCACCTTAAACATAATCACATTGATCATGATAACCACTTTCACTAGTAAAACTATTGTCAAAGAAACTCCATGGCCTTTTAAAAAAAAAAAAAAAGCTTTCCGTCGGATAACTACCACAATAAACTGGCATTAATATCAACAACCTCTCAATATTCTACGTAAGGAGTGCAACATAGTTAATCGATTCTGCCATGTATAAATCCAGATACAGCTTGTCCACTGTAACATTAAAAGAAGCTTTAAAGAGAACACTAGCTGATGTCAAGGCGGCAAGTGGAGTCCCCTCATGCAGCCATGTGGATTCATCCGATGCTTCCTGCGCAATCCAACTGGCTGAGATTCGGCTAACGTAAGCTAGCCTAACAACCAAATTGATTCCCGGCAGACCCGAAAGAAACACAATCTTAAGATCTAAATACACGCAATGCGGCTATCCGTCGCTATGGAAGGGTGTAGTTCATCACAATGTCATTTCTCCGTGTGACGCCGTGAGGACTTAAAAACTTAAGAAGTGAAGACAACAATACGTTGTTCGCTAATGCTAGCCTTCTAGCTAGTTAGCATTAGCTACATCGGCTAACACTTCTAATCTACTTCTTTGCTAACTTAGCTAGCAGCTAATAACCTGCTAATAGAGCTGACGTTGGTCATCCCAACGCGTCATGTGTGCCGTTGCACTTCAACAAATAGTGGGTAACTAGTCTAAACGACTCACTGTGCAGTGATTTGACCTGTCAAGTCCGTCTGATTTTGCCAACATATAAGCCAACTCACTAGCATTTCATCTACATGCTAGCAGCGCGTGGAGGCCACGAGCGCTAACAGCAGGCCATGAAATCTCTCTAACAAAACAAAAACAAGAGCTAAGACATAATGGCACCACAATCACCATGACGTCCTCGAAACGGGCCTTAAATACGAACACTTTCGCTGGGTTTACCTGTTTACTCTTGGCGTAAGGTTTAGAGGCGATGTGATATCTCCTGCTTCTAATTTTCCCTCCACCCGTGGCCGCCATGGCTCTTTCGTCTGAGTGTCTATCGGTGTTTCGGCGCCGGATAGCTGTCATCGAGCACAGCGGCCACACACAAAGGAACTCTGGGAAATGTAGTAGTTGAACGTAACAAAGAGGAAAGGTTTGACAGGACGTTGTTCAACATGGCTTTATCATAGGGTTCTTTTTGTGTAATTTGACTGAACAATTTGACATGTTTTTTTTTAAATTCCTTACCCGCCATACTGACGGTCAATTGATTGATCGATTTTTTTCAAATAAATCATGGAATGTTTAAAGGTAGGGTAGGTAATTCACTTCAGAAACACTTTTTGTTATATTGAATGAATACATTAAATGCTTTGACAATAAATACAAATATAATTTTCATCTGTGGAAGGCGTGGCGCTGTAAAAAGCAAGTCCAATTATCTGCCTCGCCCGCGGCAGATAATTGGATGGCCTACCTGCCTGTCAGCCTTCCATCTCGTGCACAAACCCGCACAAACTTATCTCGTGCCCTCATTGGTCATATGCGCGTTCGTGTGTGTTGGAGGGGCTCTGGGAAGTCTGAAGGAAGGGGCAGATTCTTTTCGGTTGTTTACTTTCATATTCTAGCTTAGTCGAGCTGGTTTCTCCCATTACATTACATTGCACTTAGCTGACGCTTTTATCCAAAGCGACTTTGGATAAAAAGTACATTCGATCAGGAAGATACAACCTTGAAGAAAACAGAATCATATAAGTACATCAGGTTTCCCATGGTTTCTCCACTCTTACCTAACCTACCTTTAAGTAGCAAAAATGCAGTCTTTTTAGAAGACAAAACTGGTTAATGTTTGAATAACTTTAGCCAAATTCATGATTGGTTCCTGCATAATGCATCAGGACCCCAGCCATCATCACTATAATGAAACTCAACCTTTGTTCCATGAAATCCAAATATCCCAAAGACCCTATATATTTCAAGGAAAACTGTAATAAATTGAGTATTTTTATAACTACAATTTCTTTATCAATAATGTGTTTATGTTTAAGTATTATTCAGATTCATGCATTTATAGACCATTTTTTTTATTGTCTGTAGAAATATTGTATGTGTCACGTGCTATGGGATGTAAATGTTACGATACGCATTGATTGCGTACTGTTTGTAATTTCATTTTGTGAATAAAAACTATGTGTTCATTTAATAATGTGTTAAAAAAACAAGCAAACCAACCCATATACATTTATAATCAGTACAAATTATGAGTTTATTAGAGGTTATAACAATGTTAACACTTTAAATTAAATACAGTACAGTCAGGCTGACACTTCCAGCTTTGTAGAGAGCCAAAGGACTAAAACCACTTAGACAGAACTACAACAAAAAAGTGTAATTCAAACATAAATACAAATTCAAAAAGATGACAACTAGGAAGTTTGAAAACACACTGATATCAAATATGAAATTTATTGCATAATTTAATGATATTAAAAACAACTTATATTAGCTAGTCACTAACTTTCTGATATTAATATCACATTCATTTGGATCATTAAAAGAATCGATAGCCAGTGAAAAGATAATTTCACAAGTGCGTATCCTCTGCTATTTCATACCACCACAGTGCTTTTACATTAAATGTCACATTATTCTCTTAGCACATCTATCATGAACTTCACCTTCTAATAACAAAGAAACACTAATGTCCACAGTTTCACATCATTTGGAGTTAAAAAGGGTAACTTGAAAACACTACAGTTGGTCTAGTAACACTTGGTTCTACTTCTCATTTAAAGTACACAAAAACATCTCTCCTGATATAAATATAATTGCAGAAAAGCAAACAGTAGTGTATCTACCGCTGCTTTACTGTTTTACAAATCAGTGTTAATTGTGGTTGATTTTAGAAACGATTACATACAAAACACAAATGTATCAAATCCAAAAAGTTAAACAAAAACTCATCACCAAATGAAATTTCTTACAAAACGATGTGCTCTTTAGCTTTCTAGCAAGGCATTACATTGAGTAGACAGTCATGTTAAAAAAATAGTTAAAGAGGTTAGGTGCAAAACAAAACTCTTAGTAAACATTAGTATAAACATTTCCCTGGACTGGACATTACATTTCCCACAGGGCAAAGTGTCCAAACAACGTTTAGTCATTTTAGGTAGAACATGATGTGTGTATGCTAGCCTTCTAGTGTTTTTGGTAATAAAAAAAAAAGGCGTTTTTTTCATTCAAAATCCAGTGCATATTCTTTACTTGATCAAGTCTGGTTGAAATAACTGACATCGAATGCAAGATCAATTACGTGCTTTTCCTTAAGTATTAAGATATGTAAATGCTGCCTAAGCTGTAATTAGTGTTTCACCTTTGACCCGATTGTATAAAGGCTCGCTGGTGGGAATTTGTTCTGGAGTCTGCGTTCTTACCCCTAGGAAGCAACTTTTACAAGATGTTTTCAGTACATTTATTTGCATACTCTATGCTCCTTGTTGGTTGCGTCCTTCACCCTTTCATAGAGGAAGTAAAAGTGATCTTGTTTATTGTTCCTTTCCTCCATGTTCATTCACAAATCTGTTCCTCACAGATGCTTCCCTCAGTTTTGTAGGTTGTAAACTCAATGAATCTCTCTCAGCTATGAAGGGAAACAGACAAAGTATGATTTACATTTGGGATGGAGTTTAAAGAAAAGTTGTCATTAATCTGCCTTTTAAGAGACTAACCTGCTATGCCAACTGGGACGACACCGCACGACTCGTCAACACTGCTGTCATCGTGGTCTTCACTTTGTACAGAAAGGCTCTGTAAACAGAAGGAGGTTTAGAGTGGTCAAAAAGGAGGAACAGCTCTAAAGCAGTGGTTCCCAACCTGGGGCGCGCCAGGCCTCAGATGATTTGTGGCCAAATATCATATTTCATTTTTTTTTTTTACATATAATTGTAACGCAATACATGGTTGTCGCTAAAAGCCTTTTCTATACATTACAATAAAATATAAAAAATAATTGATTAATTAATTTGAATACAAATTCAAGTTAGTAGCTATTATAGGCATAAAAAGACAGAAATGTATAATTTTTTCTTTAATAGAAATGTTTCTTCTGCGCATTAAGTGTCCAAACTGGGCTTGTCTGGATAAGCGCATTTTTAAAAACATAGTCATTGTCCATGCCGGTTTCAGTTGGATTATTTGTCACAGTTGCCTCCGATCAGATCGGTCTCCTCATTTTGTAGTATTATTTACGACT
>NW_011344552.1:207225-226776 GCF_000735185.1 Notothenia coriiceps
CGGNATTAATGGAAATATATACACCGGCAAATATTTAATATAAATACCTTGTGTGTGTGTTTATAGCTATTGCTTTATCTGATTAATGTTATTTTCATATGAAAGTCCATGATTATAAGTATGCAGTATCATAACTACATCTTTGATGTTTATAAAAAACCAAACCGTTGGTTGAATTGGTTGAAAATTGAGCACGCTATGGTTATTTAAATATTACACCATAATGTTATGAATGAGAGAACTGCCTGTGGCAAGATGACGGCCAAGTGGCAACGTCGGTCTCCATTGGCCAGCAGCGCGGGTGAGTTGTCTAGTGTTTATATATATCTATGCTTGCATCTGCCATTGTGTGTGTGTGCTGGTGGTGGGCGTTACCTTGTATGTGTGTGTGTGTGTGTGTGTGTGTGTGTGTGTGTGTGTGTGTGTGTGTGTGTGTGTGTGTCGTGCGTGCTAGTAGTNTTTAATTTCTTCATACAGCGGGAATCCAAATGAATTAATCCTGATTCCAAAAATAAAAAAATCAAAGTCACTCCAATAGTGCTCCTTAATTACGCTTTCACCCTCCTTTGACAAAATACATCACATTCATCCAGTTTGTGACAGTAGTTGTAGCATTTTGTGACTTTGAAACTTTAATTACCGCTGTTGCAACAGGAGTCATTTGGGGGGGCTCTTGGGAAAAAAGGTTGGGAACCACTGCTCTAAAGAGTAACTACATAGCAAGCAAGAAACACCACAGGGATTAACAGACAGTAGGACAGGGAAAGTATAAATAACATCATTGATTTCAGGTTCCTGGTATTGTACAAACTGACTCACTGTCAAACTTGAATAGAACAGAGTTAATTTTAACACCTGTGCTTTTCCTAGTTTTACAACTCAAAGTGAATTAAAAAGGACTTATTGTAGATTTTATTTTAACTACAATGATTCATCTTGACTATATTTACCCTTAAAAAAGTACAAGTAAATTAATTCTTAAAATATAACAGAAGGTTTAAAAAAACAAAAAACTAAACAACATCTCACCTTCATTTTCTTTTGCTCGTACCACATCATCCCATATAGACATAGAAGTGTGATGAAGGCCTAAAATGTAGAAGAGAAATAATTTAAGTCAAGTTAAACTCTTCTTTTGTTTTTTTACCCGAGGGCATGAGAAAAAAATATTTTGTTCAGAAATAAATATAACCACACTTGTTTTGCATGTGAACAAGCTTGCAAGAATGTAAATAGTTACATCTTTGAGCTGTTTGAAGGGGTCACACACTGTGATAAACTCATGAGTAGCATCCAGGAAATATGCAGCTGCGTTAAGCACTCAAGTCAGATTTAAAAACATGCTTCAGATCTCTGACACACATTTGTGACTGTTACGAAACAGAAACATGAAAGCAGAGGTCGGCATGAAACCCAGTGCCTTTCAATACTTGTCCATGAAGGTGTGTAATATACATTAACAGTGGTTGGTTTCCCTTTATGAAAATGTACATAAAGGCATCTCGGTTATGGTCTTTGCATAGGAAATATAGTTGCATAATCAGGATGCATCTATTCAGTGAAGCTTAACCTCCATCAGTCCACACACACATAATACACTCTTGTTTTTCTTACCAGAATCACCAGCCACAGGAGCACATAGCGAACTTGTGTCTTGGAAAACAAGTCGTTACCAAATTTAACACAAGCAAGAGCCTCGAGGAGAGAGATGGCACTAAAGGGAAATATACAAGTGTTAGAGAAATGGTAAGGGGAAGTTTCTGCATTTTACAATGGCCCCCTCTCATGGCAGCACCATTTCATTGCAGTGGAGCACCTCTGTGGATGCATACACCAGGCGGCAGATGAATGTGCTTTTTATTATTGTTCCCTCGCCGTTCATACCCGTAACAATATTCATTCGCTATACTCCTGCTGTGGGAAATGCAACTCAATTGTAAAGGCTGAACAAGACAGCCTTATTCAACGTAATGTGTGTCATGCAGACGGAGGGAGCCTGTCTCGTTGCTATGGAAACTAGAGCAGACAGAGGGCATATGCAGCTTTGAGTCTCAGGTGAGGTCAATAACTACATTACGTTATGAATTTCAATTGACTGCTAGAAGTACACTGTTAAAAAAAGGGGAATATAAAACCTGTTCAAACATGAACCATTTGCCTGTCGTATAAGCTTGTAAAATCAGGGGAAAAAAGGGCGAGATTGTGGGCATGTGACTAACACAAAACTGGTTTCAGTGTGTACCGCTATCAATTTGACTGATATGTTCCCACTTGAAGGAATTAGTCGGTAACAGAAATAAGGTGTGTCAAATTCTGATTGGTTATCATATTTGAATCTACAACATACCTTGCTTAGCCGACCAATGCATTACACAACCATAAACCCGAATCACGTGTCGTTAAACTGCCGCTCTGATTTGTTTGATTTAAAAACAGGGATGGCCATCCAGCACATCCCCTTTACTGTGCTATATGTCGACAAGATCAAAGGAAACCTACCATAAACTGGACAGAGTTCACTGCTATCAGTTGTAAAACTACAATGCTGCAATTTTATACCCAAAACATGGCAATAAAAAAAGAAATGAGGAAAACTCAAAATGTTGTGACAGTCCTTCAAATAATAACAATTAAAAACATAATGGAATAACAGTCTGCAAGTCTGCAACTGGAAATAAAAACTTTTTATACAAAAGGTGTGGTAATATAATGCAGTAAGCTATGACTAAATAGTATTGTATTTGACCTTGCTCTGCTGCAAATGCCTTCCTTTTGTAATCGCCAATCTAATTACTTTTTTAGGGAATACCCAGTCCTGTTAAATGTTTCTAAGGGACAAGACAAAATATACTTACATAAACACCCAGCATTGGGTGCCAACTCGTTTACACTCAGTGTCAGTCATATATGCATAATATTGTCTGAAAGGGGTTGAAAAAAAAGGACATTTTCACTTATCAACAACATAGTAAGCATTTAAAGTTTTGAATGTCAGAAAAAAACCAGCCAACAACTGCCACTTAATTTTGTAACACCAGGAATAAATACTACCATAAACATTGTTTCCAGACTTTTGTTGCACATTGGTGTAGTTGAAGGCTGAACATACCGTACAGTGGGTGCAGTGATGGCTCCAAGGACGATGAGGCGTAACCAGCTGAAAGCGTGAGACGCCTGGAAGACGAATATGTGCTTCAGGAAGAACATGTTTAACTCTGTCAGCTGTGCGGATAAAGGATGTAAGACAGACAAGGTTAAAGGATTACTTATGGATATTTTGTGTGAGCAGCAAGAAAACTAACAAATGTGGAGTTTTTCTAGAGAGTATTATTAATTGATAATCAGCAGATACAGCTCTAACACTGCAGACAATCCAAAAAGCAAGTCAAAGATCAAGGAATACAGCACAGTACCTGCCAGAGGATCATAAAGATATAGATGCCTGCCAGCCTTCGAAAGGAGGACTTTGGGTCAAACCAGCGCACATAAGTCCAGCTGGCCGGGGTGAACTGGAGCACCACTCGCTTTATCTTCCCTGTGGTGGTGTGGATTTCCCTGAACAAAATATGCACACTTTATAGAGGATATCGAGATTCATACAAATGTGTTAGAAAAATATCACTCGTCACCGGCTTGGTCTTCAATATCAGGATACTTTTATTTATTATCCTTGCAAGAATGGAAGTAGTCATCACACACAGGGCTTCGTGGGACAAATAGTTCCAAGAGTAGAGTCCTTGATATGCTTATATACAAGAGAGGGTGTTACAGTCAACAAGATGGAAGAATACTGGTTCAAAGCAGTATTCTGACATTAGTAAAGATTAGCTAAGGCCTGCGTAAGCAATACACATGACAGTTATATGCCTATCTCTCTAGGGCAGGGGTCTCCAACCTTTTTTAGGATGAGAGCTACTTTCAAAAAATAAAACAAGTCGTCTGCAATGCTTCTGGTATATGGGTAAAATGTAATTGTTGTAGTTAGTCACATTGTAATCTTAAGTCACCAAATAAAAAAAAAACGGATGTTTTCACACACATGGAATTCTCCCTCACTCATCTCCTTTCTGTTTGTTCTGGCAGTCGGACGGCCCTTACTCCGGGCACTCCAGCAGTAACACTCTGTCCAGCACCGCCTCCAGCGGGGGCCACAGCGACAGCGACAAATGGTACGAGATAGCAGCGGGTGGAGGAACCAGCACTGAGCCGGGAGGAGAGCCGGAGCCCAACGGCCTGGGGGGAGGAGGCTACCTGCAGGGGGCGTCGGCCGACAGCGGCATCGACACCAGCTCTTTTGGAGCCTCCCACCACACACACCCCCACTCCCATCACGGCAGCACCACCTCCCTGCTGGCCCCCAGTGGAGGGAGAGAGAGCAGGGAGAGCAGGGAGAGCCGGGAGAGCAGGGAGAGATCAGTGTCTCCGTGGCACAGCCCCACCGAGGGGGGCCGCAGGATGCTGGAGAGGTCTCCGGCTGCAGCAGAGTCCCCGGGCCCTCCAGGAGAAAGGAGCCTGGAGGGGACCGGCCGGAGCCCCCCCACTCACCTCCTGGTGAGAGACAGCAGCACCTTCAGCCTGAACGAAGCCGGGTCACACTCCAGGTCAGTCTGTGGGTTTGAGACTTAAAGTATGGTTCACAACGTCTAGTGTTCATATAGGATATATTATAACCACTGAAGTATCACATGTATCTTCCTTGAGACCAACTGCTCGGTTACATTACTTATACTTCACCTTTCACCTTGAACATAACAGTATCTTGCTTGAGGCTGATGTAAACAGTATCAGAAGCTTTTGAATAAATAAATAAAATACTTAAAACTTAATTCTAAAATATGATGAAAAACGTCAGACTGAATAACAGCCATCTGATCATTTCTTAATAATAGCAGGAAACATACTTTTGGGCAGTAACAAAAAAAACATATGATTCATACAAAAAAGGAAAATAGCACTTATTGTGCAGACCAAGGCTGTTTCCATGAGTCAAAGATGTTTTGTGTATCTGCCATGTGATTCAGATCTGCTCCAAAATTTCCTTCTTCCTTGACCCCTGCCACCAAGTTTCATAAAAATTGGGTATTTGATATTTTCTGTTGAACCAACAAACAGGCGTGCAGTGTTTTCCTGACCTCTGCTGAATGTTTCCAACTCTCATTACGCCAATATTTCTTGGCCCAAGAAGAACACACACTAGACACTAAGTCTCTCCTGGAAACCAAGTGTGCGGGGGCAATTATTTTCTCCCTCTTATCTTTCCACATTAGGCCTCAGGAAATGTGAAACACGTGTCCAACATTTCACAGCTGAACTGGTGTCCACAGCCGAGAGAACTCCAGCGTCACGCGCTTCCTGTTTGAGCCAGTCTTAATTCACAGCTTCAGATAGAGTTACAGTTCACGACCCGTCATCTGTCCGGCATTTAAAATGCATTTGTATTCTGCTAAAGTGGCGGAGCAGGGATTAGGGGGATTAATGTACTCATTATGCTAAACGGCCTATTTCAGAATAATATATATTACAATGGAATTATAAATACTGATGCATTTATGTGTTACTTCTTGAATGTTACGGATGGTAAAGCTGGAGCCAATTTATTCTACTTCACCTAATAATGATATGTTACTCAATAATGCATCGTACTTTATAGGGATGGGAATTTGAAAGCAAATGTATATTCAAATATTCGACCCCCAAAAAAACGGTTAACCGATTCACCGAAATGTACATATCCTATAAAAAAATTGTGAATTTCTTTTACAAAAATAAAAATAAATAAATACATGTTCAAATAAGTATAGAAACCAAGTCGAATTTGTCAAATGTATTGAACTGGTGATCACAGTTTGAACAGTTGACAGCTTTCAAACTTAACTTGGTTTTTAAATGAAAGAGGGATCAAACACGAACAACATAACGGGTTAGGGTAACGTAACCCTATTACAACAGAGATCAACAACCTATAACAGGGCTATGCACAGAATGCAGCTATTCAATACTCATTCTTCTTTAAGAATATGAGCATGTCTACTCAGGGGAGAGGCGGGTGCTGAGGCGATTCACAATCAGGCCAGCTGTAGAGAAGACCCTCTCAGCTGGAATTTGAGCATAAGATGAGGTTTGAGTCTGCGTGATCTGAGATCACGCAGACTCAAACCTCATCTTATGCTCAAATTCCAGCTGAGAGGGTCTTCTCTACAGCTGGCCTGATTGTGAATCGCCTCAGCACCCGCCTCTNCCACCTACTGTACAAGAGTGTATCACCATATCATCCTATCACCACTTGTGGAATTATAACACTGTATTTACGTTGTTTTAAATTCTTCCAATCAATCATGTTTCACTCAAATACTTAAGAATGGCCTTCCTGGTATCTCTTACCCCCTCACCTTCTGTTCCCAGTGTCCCCATCAGGCTCTACTCCCTTTCTGCCTCTCTGACCCTGTCTCTTAGTTTTTACCTCTCTGTTTTGTACA
Source organism: Notothenia coriiceps (assembly GCF_000735185.1). Lineage (NCBI taxonomy): Eukaryota > Metazoa > Chordata > Actinopteri > Perciformes > Nototheniidae > Notothenia > Notothenia coriiceps. The sequence goes on from NW_011344552.1 coordinate 213,702, forward strand.
TGTTGCAGTGTAATATGATGTGTTACACATTTTCTTTCACTCCACACCCCCTGCATTCTTCAACTTCGCGTTTTCCCATTATAAACATTGTTCCGTTTAATCCTGTATGATCCAGTCTGAGTCTAGTGATGATGATCTCCTCCCGTCTGTTCCTTTCTGGATAGATCTTTATTATGACTGATTTCTGTAACTTGTGGTATCTCCTCCCTTTCTGATCTTCCTCCCACATTCTCTGCCATATTTTCATACCCTTCTTCTTAATTATTGCTTTTCCTTCTCCTTTTCCAAGTGTTTTAAAAAAAAAACTGCTTTATTGCCAAATATAGAGCTCTAGGTTTACGTGGTGACGACATATGATCATAAAAGATATGGAGAAATGAATAATACAAAATAACACATTATCCATTTATCATGAGTCTTCAAGGCTGAAAAGATGTGTTGTATTTATAAACACGCTTTTTGTTATACAAGTTATTATACTTTTGTGAATGTAAAGTTTTGCCAGGTTAATAAAAAGACCAATATTATAATACTGTTTTTGTACTGAGCTGCAGACACACACAAAAAACAAACAGCACATCTTTGTAAAATAATAGAAAAAAATAAGTTGAAAAGTATTGGGTAAATTATTTTCCAAAAGTTAACAATATACGGACAGCTACAAATTAGGTTACATGAAAGTTTCATTACCAATCCCAAACAAAGAGCAATTTATATCAGTGTACTTTCTATGTGCTATTAATGATATGCTGGATAGAATCAAACGATAAGTTTAAAACAGACATCTCCAGATTTGTTTGTGATCGTTTATTTTTAGGATACGGTCCCAATTTATTTCCATTGGACCCTAACCTTCCAGTATTAAATAGGGAATTACTGATTTTCAGTTGGATCTTAAAACGTATTTTGGTTAGAATTTTTTTTTAGAACGTGATTTGTAAATATTCATACTTCAATCCTAATTTCATCAGCGAGGTCTTTAATTTGCTCATTATTTTATCCACATTTCACTTTTATAAAATTACACTATTATATTAAAGAAACTGTAATAAATAGATTATTTTAAACTTATTTTGTTTCTATTAAAACGCATTTCTGTCATGGAACTAACTGGAATAAAAAACTAATTTGTAATTAAAGGTCCCATTTCATGGCCATTTCTACCGATCATAATTCCACGTAACGGACCAATCCGCGGAGCTGTTACGTTACGTCACTATACCCAAATACGTCACTATACCCAAGAAGAAAAAAATGGAAAAAGAGAAATCTCCAACGAGGCGTTCTGGGGCAGCATAGACAGGTCTTTTCTGTGTTAGAGTTTTACTCGCTACAGGGTGTACTTTGCGGGTTTGTGACTCTGCTTTCCGTTTACATGCATAAAAAGCTACATAACACACAAGGGGACGGATAATAACCAGAAAAGCATGTCATGGGACCTTTAAGGTATTAAAAAAAAATCTATAAAACATGTTACACTATTGACTTTTTTACTGGTCAAGTCCGTGAACTTAAAACACATCATTCATTTGAGGATAACAACTCCTTCATCATGATTGGTATATGGAGGTAGAACAGTTACAGTGGGAGTCCATTTAAAAGTGCAATGATGGCACGAGTATGAATCCTTTTCAAGTAAATGTAGCTACACAAGAATGTTGAAACACCAGATACAAGTAAGAGGGCTGTTCAAAAATATTATTTAAGTAGTAACAGGTTTATTAATACAAAATAGCAGCAATAATAACTGACCTTTTTCAATATTATATATTGGGGACCTACAATTTACAACATAACAATGCTTCCTACCGTAAACACTGGTTTTCTATGGAATATCTAAATGTGTAAATGACACTAAAATAAATATATATTTCCCTTTAAATGGTACTGGGGCTGAAGAAGAACTTTGTTACATTGCGAAAATCCTCTCAATTATTTCAAGCAGTTTTCAAAACATAAGTTATGATCAGTCGTAATCAGTGTGGACATTTATTTAATAATGCATTTACAAAACTTTCCTTCCAACTCAGTTGATGAGCTGAAGTTTACAAGCCTTCATGTCTTCAGGTGTTTGACATTTATTTATTCTTTGCGCTCGATCATTTGTTTCCTGAAGAATCAGAGTGTCTTTTGGAACAAAGAAAAATCTGCAGATTTGGCAAGAGCCAACTCAGTGCAAAAAATATCATTTGGTATTATCACCAGCCGTTCCAGGGAGATGTAGTTGGGCAGGTCAGGGTTATACTGAGCCTTTCCAAGGTACTCGAGGAACTGGTGGCGCTCTCTGATACGCATGAACCTACAATTTAGGACCTATGGGAAGATATATCAAATGTTAACATTATAATTTTGAATATGCAATAATTCACATTTGTTTTTGTTTAAAAAAAATCAACAACCAAAAGCTTTCATTCTACCTGTGGGAACTTGGCGATCAGGTCGTGGGGCACCTTCATGGTATTGTGGACGAAGTCAAATATTTGGGTCAGCTTCCTTTTGTTTGCTGTCAGAACCTTCGGGACTGTAATAACTATATGTTGGATCTCGTTTTCCTTGAAGCCGAGCTCCATTTCACACACCTGTTGAAAAATATTTACATAAAAGGAATTTAAAACACTGCACTCCACAGTTACTCAATGATGTTATCTAATAATGTCCTTTGTCACCCAGTACCTTCAGGTTCTCTTTAACAGGCTCCAGACTGCAACACAGTAATCTGGGTAGACGAGCTAAAATGTGCCGTGTCTGGAGAGAGAAATAAAACAAGCTGTGATATGCTTTTTTCTTTCCTACAAGTCCATTGAATTTTGTGAAAAAATAACAGAGACAAACATGGCTAGGCTTCACAATGAGATCCCTCCCATCAGCCAACTTACATTAGAAGCACTGAGTTTGAGTATCTGCTGGTAGAAGCCCATTCTGTTGTCCAGCCTCTTCACAGTGAAGTTCAGTATATACGGAGCTCTGGACACCATGGATGCAACAATCTCAGAGCTGAACTTCTGTGACTCGAGAAAGTTCACCCTTTGAAACACCAAAAAAGACAACATTATTAAAGGTCCCATGTCTTGGCCATTTCTACTGATCATAATTCCATTGTTGAGGTCTACTAGAATAGATTGACATTGTTCCAAAATCACATTGGTTTTCTCATATAGCATCTCTGTATAGTATGTGTATTCACTCTCTGTCCTACACGCCTTGTTGGAGCTCCCGCCCCCCCCCCTGTTTTTTTGTCACCTGGAATGCAGGTTCTCCAAACTCTCAGTGAGAACGAAGGGGTTTTCCGTGATGATGTGACCAAAACGAGATTCGTCCACACCTATATCTTTGAGGAACAGCAGCCTTGGGGCCACATCTGTGTTGAAGTCAAGCTTCAGTAGCATGGAGCCCACATTGGGCCTTTGTTCAAGCTTCCACAGATCTACACCTGCAATGAGAAGATAAATGATCACAAACGTGTAGTAGCTGACATGGGTACTAGATCATTTCCTGTATCACAGTATAGCTAGATATGCCTTAAAACTACAGGTGTTGTGAAATATATTTTAAGGAATCTGAAGTTTAATTACCCAGCTGCACCAGTTTGCTGAGCGTCTCAGACTTGTCGACATAGTCTTTTAGAGAGATGGAGGCAGGGGGGATGTCAGAAGGGACTGTTATACTGACAGCCTCTTCCTCACTGATCAGCTCTAATGCTGAAACCTCAGCAGCAGCATCCAGATCTGGTAAATGAAGAAAAAAGACAGAACAATGTATTCAACTCCCTCTCAAGATAAATGAAGACTTGAATCAAATGCTAGTTATATTAAAGGTCACCTATTATACAAAATCCACTTTTTCATGTCTTTTATACATCAACATGTGTTCCCTCTGAGTAAAGAGACTCTGAAAGTTTCAGGAAAAAAGATTCGCTCACTTTTTGTCCTGATCAATTTATATAAAAACCAGTCTGAAAATTAGATGATCAGATTTTGGCCACTATATAATGTCATAACGATTTGTTGGCTTGTGTAACCATTAGCCAATCACCAACCAAGGTACCCCCCTACCCACCTTATCACCTGAATCTCCTCCCAGAGCACCATTGTGTTATTTTTAACCAAATATCTCACAGGGGGGCGAGGGGAGTGGCTCCTTATTTTCATCTAATGTAAAAGACACAGAATAAGCACTTTTGAAACAGGGCTGAAACAGAGGGGTTTATGGGATGCTACAATACATGATCTGTTTGGTATTTTGAGCCAAACACTTCAGAGACATGTTTTGTGTATATCTGAGACCTAAAATATATTGATGAAAAACAGTATAATAGGGGACCTTTAAAAGGGATTTAGGCAAATGAATATACCTAATGGCATATTAGGCACAGACACAGCATCTCTGATTGGCAACAGGGGGCTCTTGTATGCTACAACATCAGCTGTAGAGGTTTCTTCAACATTCTTGTTTTCCAAAGCTTCAGTTGCCAGATGTTTGGTAGCTAAGTCACTGTAACAGAACAACTGTTGTTTCCATCTCTGTCTCGTCTGGGTTGTTGTGTGATTCCCGTTGTTAATCGAGCAATCATTTAGGATTTTGCTTGATCCCCTTGTAATGCAATGTCTAACTTGAGTGTTATACTGCCAGGTGCGAGCCACTGCCTTGGAGCGGAGAAGATTTCTGCCTTGTAGACAGAGCTGTGTACAGGATGAAGCCATGGTGAATCTGCAAAGTAATTATTTGTTTTAGTTTTTCTGTCAAGCATATGAATAATTGTAACATTGAACTATTATAAATAGGTAAAAGGTTGAAAATAATATCAGATTGTTATTAGCTTAGTCTTATAGGTCTCCTTATGATGGAATAAATGTATAGTTAGTACAAGTATGAGTACAGTATACATTCTGATTACATTTACTTTTGTAAATGCAGAAGAAAATTACAATTTTTATCATTCCTACTTTACAATAAAAGTATTAAAGAGCAGTATAGTACTTGCTCAATCAAACGCATATATATATGTTGTAATATCTGCAAGGTCATACTGTTTGTAACTCAATGTGTATATTTGTGTTTTTAACTTCATGCGTATGTTTTTCTAGTGGCTGTTTAGCTGTTCATGGGTTTGGTAGCGTGTAGAAATAAAAACTGTGTCATTCATATTGAGAGAAGTTTAGGAATATTTCACATTTCAATTTGTTTTGTGTTAATGCAGGTAAGGTTAAGAAATAAAACATACGTTGTGTATAGAATGTTGACCCACAAGAGGCTAGGTTTGAAAGTTAGCATACTACAATAATATAAGGCCTCTTATAGTCTGAGTCACCAAAGCCAACATATTATTTTAGATTAACTTTTTACTCACAAGTATTGTATCCTCAACTCAGCTATCTCATTCACCAGTATGTCTCGAAGTCATCCGTTACCAACAACGCGTGGGTAACATTACCGGAAGAATCACCGGAAGTGTCACTTTTGTGGGATGTACCACAACGGCATAATTGTGGGTGTCACCAAAGGCACTTAATATACATAGATAATTTGAAAAGCAAAAATATTTCAATAGGGGAATGACATTTATACGATCGAAAATGTTCTGTCTTCCACGTTCTTACAATGTGTCTTTGGTTTAAACTACAGCGTGAATTTTTCTATGGTATTTTCAAATATAAACCGCCTTGTTAGCTCAATGGTTTAGTCCATCTACAGTGTTCCTGCTAAACAGCATCTACTTGTCTATCTGCTTTTCAAACTTCTAGTATAAAGGCGTTGCAACTAATAAAATAGCCAACAACTGCAAAATGCCGGTCGCTGTGTCTCCAAAAAAACACCGGGAGGATGATGTCAACTATAACTTGCATTTCAGAATGATAAACGAGCAACAAGTGGACGATATCTGCCTTGATTTCTTCTACAAACCGCACACCATCACACTCCTGACAGTCACTGTGCTCAGCCTGATGTACTTTGCGTTTACAAGGTAAACCACAGTGTGTAATATAATGTAATGTACATATACACAGAGGTAGATAAGCTTGGGATTGTTAACTTGTGATACTGTTATGATACAGGGATGATGAGCAGTCTGATAACAACCTCCGAGTTGGTCTTTTGGTGGTTGTCTCCTTCTTCTTGGTCATCAGTATCCTGGCGTTTCCTAATGGTAAGTTGTATCTTTAATGTAACATACAGCAATAAATGGTACTCTATTGGAACCAGCCCATGCTTATGTTTTGTCTTATGGACTGTAGTTCAAAGTCTACTGAGATAAATCTGCAATATATTGACAATGAGTTGATCTAACTTAGGCATTTTTCAAGCACGGATACAAAATATTCTCTGCACACAGCTTCTCAAATGTGAGGATATGCTGCTTTTCAGGATATATTCAATAATTCTTTTTTTTTTTAAAACGCACACATGACTTAACATGTTTAAATGGTCAGCACCATTCAAACGTTTGAAATAAAATTGAGAGTTCAAGATTTTGAAAAGTTTAAATCTAGAATTAAGTATTTAGAATAACAACACAAGTATGATTTCATTGTGAAATACTGGATCTAATTGAACACTAAATGTAGCCTAAATATCAGGTGGTTGACAGATAGCTGAAGTCTTTTGCCATATCGACTGACCTTGGTGGACTTTGAGCAAATATGCTTTTTCTAGGAATAATGCAAACACAGTGAAAATCACTTACCCGGTGTTCTTTTTTCTTCATCAGGACCTTTTACCAGGCCACACCCTGCAGTATGGCGAGTGGTGTTTGGTGAGTGTTGTCGTCGCAACTTTAAATCAGCTGCTGTTTAGAGAAAGTGATGAGTTAGGCAAATGTACAAAGAAACACAATATTCATATAAAGCTCTTTAACATCTGTCTGTGAGGCTCAGCTTTTTAAAGGCATCAAGACATGCAAGTCACACAAACCCAAACACTCATCAGATGCCCCCCTCCACAGGACGTCATAAAAGCCCCCCAACTTGTTTATCTTCATTCCTGTCCATCCTGTAGTTTCATACTCCCTTCCTAAACACAATTACATTACATTAGAATAAAACTTTATTAAAAGCTTTAATACCATAAAATTGCTACAATAGTTTCCAAATACATCTGAATTGCTTTGATTATTTAATCCAACCAGCTTGGATCTGGGCTAGATTTGTTTTGATCCTAACTCTCTCCTCTCCCCTGTAGGACTCAGTGTGCTGTACTTCCTGTTTCTTGTCTTCCTCCTCTTCCTCAACTGGGACCAAGTAAAGTTACTTATGTACTGGCTGGACCCAAATCTGCGCTATGCCAAACGGGAAGCTGATATCATGGTGAGGATATTTTAGTTTCTTGTACTCTTGATCAGACTTAGTTCAGCAAATTCAGTTCCTATTGTTAAAAGATGTCAGGTTCAATGGAAGGATTAAGGATGTATATTTCTTGGATATAGAGGTTGAGGAATTATTTACCAAGGCCTTTCACCCAGTTAATCACTCTCTCCCGTTGTCAGAGTTCGGGAATGTGACCCCAGAAGGCCACTCTCTCCTTGGGAATAGTTTTGACTAGAATTAGAAAAATACTTGGGATTTGGGGAGAGATCTTCAGAATTGCCTGGGCAGGAGTGGTATCACCTCGTTGCTGCAGCAAATCTCTTTGTCAATTCTCTGGCCGCAACTCCCAATAAACCTTGAAGTGTCTGACACACGTTCAATGTCTACAGTGTTCCCCTTGTGTTCTGAGTCCTTGCTCCAGAAAGTTATTTTGCAACAGAAAGTTGAGATGAGAAGACTTCAAACGCTTCTTATCATTTAGTCACTTTTCTCTTCCAGGAATATGCTGTGAACTGCACAGTGATAACATGGGAGCGGATCCTGACCCACTTCGACATCTTTGCATTGGGTCACTTTGCAGGCTGGGCTGTAAAAGCTCTGCTCATCCGCAGCTACGGCCTCTGTTGGACCATCAGCATCACCTGGGAGCTCACTGAGGTAAAATACATCTGTTCAAGATGTGGACCAAAACAGAAATTTAGTTTACAAGGTCATTAAAATTATCTGCACATAACAAGAGCTGTCGCTGTGACTGCTGCCAGTTGTTGACTCGGGAGCTTAGATTACAGCATTTAGCCTGCCATGGGATTTACTCATCAGAGAATTGACTGCTTTACCAATCGACAAGGTGCAAAAATAATCCAAATATCAGACTATAGAAGGCTTCAAATGGTTTATTAACTAAGGCTCCTTTAACAATGCAACATATAATCTACTTAACATAAAAGTTAAATAAAAAGACAGTTATACTTGTCTACAGTGCATTATGAACATACAGTGCTTTAATGGTGAACCTTTACAGAGCTCAGGAGTTTAACAGTCTTATGGCCTGTGTGATAAAACTGTCTCTGAGTCTGTTGGTCTAGGAATGTTGTCCCATGATAAAAAAAAGAAACTATTTCACAATATATATAAAGAAAATTATGTTCATGCTGCTTTCTCCACAGCTGATCTTCATGCACCTGCTGCCGAACTTTGCGGAGTGCTGGTGGGATCAGGTAATTCTGGACATCCTGTTGTGTAATGGAGGAGGCATCTGGATCGGTATGACCGCCTGCCGGTATTTGGAGATGAGAACCTACCACTGGGCCAGCATCAAGTCAGTTTGGCTCTTGTTCTTAATCTTCAACTTTTATCTTTTCTTTACACTGTCCTTAAACACTTAAAGTGCCTATTTTAAAAGCATAAGGTTTAATTAGCAGCTAGTTTTTATGCTGTTTACTTTTGATACATCTACAAAATCAGGTAATCCTGGCAGATTCTTATATAGTTTGTGACTCTAAAGCTATGCATACTACGTTCAATGCAAGATTACATTTTGTTGGGAAAATACTGAATGTTCCTTCTATATCAGAGTAGCACATGATAACAGAGGCCCTACGTAGCTGTGTACGTAGCCGGATGTATGACTACATGGATGACGCTCATGAGACACTGTGTTAAAGTTATGATAGCTATGTTCCTAATATTGGCATGATGACACAGCCCCTAGAGCAGGGGTCTCCAACACGTCGATTACGAGCTACCGGTAGCTCGCAAGCCCTCAATAAGTAGCTCTCCAAGCAAATCCAAAATGTAAAAAATACACACAAAAAACAACGAAATGTAATTAAAAGAATCTACCCTATGCATAAACGAAACCTCAATCATAGCGAAATCTACTTATTACAACTCTATATCTATCCAACACCCATCCTCCCCCCACCACCCACAATGAATATCGACCAATCACATTTGTGCTGGATTTGCGGGACCAGCGTTGCAGTCGGGAAGAAAAGCAATGTGGAGCAGCACCTCACGGCACACTTCGTGAGTGGAGTTTGACAGTGATTTTCCTTCTGGCAGAATCTACACAACACATCAGCCCCATTGAAAAAAGCCTAGTCATGCCAGCCTATACAACACATGAGGGACAGAGTTCAAAGTCAAAGTCAGCTTTATTGTCAAAATTACTACATGTGTTATACATCCAGAAACCTCGAGATACCGTTTCCCGCAGTCCCACAGTGTGACATATATATATACATAAAACAAAACAAAAAGGGCCTAGATACACGGGGTATACAATTTAAAATGTTCAAAGTACAGTTTCAGTGCAGTAGCAGCAGAAAAGTGGTGGTGACTGGTGCTGGATGAGGGAAGGTTGTGTGTGTGTGTGTGTGTGTGTGTGAGTGTGTGTGTGTGTGTGTGTGTGTGTGTGTGTGTGTGTGTGTGTGTGTGTGTGTGTGTGTGTGTGAATAGTAAACCATTTCCCAGTTTCTAAAATCCAAGTGAATTACTTTAGATCTGATGTTTTTTCAGTCTCAAATAGCTGTTTTTTATGATATAAAAACAGAGAGAAAAAAAAGAAATCCCAGAATTCAAGTAATTTTTTGGGGCATTTTTGTTAGAAAAATTACATGATGATTATTTTAAATAGCTGGTAATTTGTCAATAGTCTTACCACTTACCACTAATTTGGTCAACTACACGCTGCAGCTGTGATGGATATGTTGTGATTTTAAGGGTGCCCATTATCATCTGGCCCGGGACAACAGCTGGAAATTAGCAATGTTTGCTAAAGCTCCTCCCCCCATTTACTGTTTTGTGTGACAGTTGATCAATGGGGACTGTCCACGACACTATAAACAAATAAACTAAACTCCAGCTGCTATAACTACTTCGCCTCTTCTAGAAACCTACACACTTACCATGGAGTTTGACGCCCAGTTTATAGGAGGGCCGTCGCAGGGGAACCCCGCGGGTGGTGGGTGAGCGTGGGAGGGTGGAGCAGCTGAAGAGGAGGTCTGCACCGAGCGCCGGTTCGGGCATGGAGTCTAAGAGGGGGGGTAGGCGCTGGCCCCGATAGATGCTCTCGTCTGAGAGGGTTCGATGCAGGGGGCGATGGCGGTTCAGAGGCGGGATCTGCTGGGGTTTCTGCCCGTGCTGCACAGGGTGGGGAGGTGATGGGGAATGTTATTGTATTATTACTAAAATAGGATCCAACCAAATGCAATATGTGGATGAACCCCGACAGAAAACAACCGCAGAAATACCTATTAGAAAAATGTGATATGTGCAAACTAAACGTACACCTAACATGTAAGACGAATGTGGAGTAACTTTCTAAGTGAACCTGTCCTTTCGCAAAATATTTAAAAGAGACACACATTAAGTGGTATTGTGTCAGGAGACGACTTCATTTGCCTTGTCCAAATGAATCCACTTTACTCATTTGAAAGATTCACGGAAATGTAAAAGGTGAAGAAACCTGATTAGCAACAGTTTTGTTATTTTAGGATTTGGTTATATGTGTCCATCGACCAGTTGTTCTTGTAAAAAGATTTTGGGATGCATATTTCTGCAGGCGTACCTTTTCCTTATGTCTGCGTGGTGGTGGAGGGCTGTCGGGGGAATTGTGTCTCTTTATGTCTTCCTCCATAGTGGATTTGCCGTGAGGCTGGGGCGAATGCATATCCCGAAGAGAGGGCCTGGCTGCTGGGACGGGAACAACCTCCACCCCCCCCTCTCCTGGAGACTTCCTAAAACACACACAGAAAGAAAAGGCCGCACAGATTAACCCTTGTTTTTCACTTTCAAAAAAGTTACTCAGATTACATGACATGTCACTTGTTAGAAGCTTTTATCCAAAGCGACTAACATACTCAATACTGTGGGCCAATCCCCACAGGAGCAATTTGGGGTGAAGTGTCTCAGGGACACAACGACATGCTGACTGCAGTGGGGTTTGAACCTGTGCCCCCCTGATCCCAACACCAACGTATAGCCCACTGCGCCACACACCTCCCTCAGATGTCCTTAGAAGACTAAATGAATTTTCCAAAACACTGCCATAAAATTGTTAATGAAAAATATTATCCCCTTTCATCAAGGTAAACTTTTACAAACTAAATGATCCTAACTTCCAAATATTCTGAATTCAAACCCCAGTTAACATTTTATTTACATAACGGCACTGTTGTTCGGTTACACACAAATGATAACACTGATAAATAATAGAGATATGTGTTCATTCAGCTTCAACAGCAGAGCATTTCACCACCAACTTGCATCCAGGTGCTGCCATTACTGTAATATCCTCTTCAACCACAAGGGGGGAATAGAGCAGTATGTATTTTCTTCCAGAAGATATTTAGTGCATTACAGGGATTAAGTCATGTGGGTGGATAAGCAATGGGATCAACGCAGTGTTACGTAGCATCCCTACAGTGAAAACTGTCATAGTAAAGCTAGCAATGTTCAATTGTATCCCTCCTATATACATGCAGTGATGAAGAGCAGCACAACAACACTGCTTCATCACCTCTGACAAGTTCCCAACACGAATGCAACATTATCAGCTTTACAAAAGCCAATATGGATCGAGCATTGTTTTTGAATTAATTGGAGTATATTGTCCTTGTGTTCATTTTCCCACACCCTGAAGATAATGCTAGGTAAACGTTTTCAAATCCACTAGGAGCCGCTTGCTTGGAATATTGAATGTTTTTAGGGGCCACCTATTGAACCAATCTATTATAAACTTTGCCCAAACTTGTGGCAACATAAAAGCAATATAACTGTGTTTACAGTTTAAACCCACTGCCGTACTGCGAACAATAAATAAAGCCCAACTGTACTTTCTAAATTCCTCCTTACTTGCGTGTGTCTCCAAAGTCGACAGAGTTGATGGTGGATCCGGGTTTCCTCCAGCCGATCAGGTACTTGGACTGAGCTCCCTGGCGGGGGTAGAAGCTCTTGGGCCCCGGGGACGAGGAAGAGGAGGACTGGGACGAAGGAGACGTTGTTGAAGAGGAGGACTCGTCTCTCGGGGAGCTGTGGCCCGAGTGCCTGGAGCTGATGGACAAAGGAGGGGAACACAGTGGGGGGGTTACTCATCATGGGAATGCACCACGAATAAGAAAAGCTTAAGACCCTGATAGGAGATATCAGGGTCGGTGGTGGCGAAGTCGATAGGGGACTTGGCTTGGCAACTGGAAGGTCACCAGTTCAAGTCAAGACCAAGTGCTACCGAGGTGTCCCTGAGCAAGGCACCGTTCCCTACACTGCTCCCCGGGCGCCGTTCAAAATGGCAGCACACTGCTCCTAAACACTAGGATGGGTCAAATGCAGAGAAACAATTTCCCCACGAGGGATTAATAAAGTATGTCAAAATCGCCAAAAAATATACAGAAGTTAAATTATAACCCTTATGACAGGTTTGCTTAATGGCTTACCCAGATGTTTATGTTGAGGAGAGAACAGTGGTATGATACAACTAATTACATTTACTTAAATACTGCACCTCAATACAACTTTGAGATACTTGTGCTTTACTATTTCCATTGTATGCCATTTCAAAAAACCACTCGGCTACGCTAAGAGGGAGGCACATTTTTTTTATCTTTACTGAGTTATAAGATAAGATAAGATGGAACTTGATTTATCCCCTTGGGGAAATGCAGGCGTTAACAGCAGCAACAGGGTCAGAGTTAAAAACAGGATTCACACAAGGTAAAAAATAAAGACAAAATAGAGTAAAAAAAATTAAAGAATAATGTTTAAAAAAAAAATCA